>NC_044996.1:133066835-133130397 GCF_008728515.1 Papio anubis
TTTTTTTTTTTTTTTTTTTTTGAGACGGAGTCTCGCTCTGTAGCCCAGGCTGGAGTGCAGTGGCGCGATCTCAGCTCACTGCAAGCTCCGCCTCCCGGGTTCCCGCCATTCTCCTGCCTCAGCCTCCCAAGTAGCTGGGACTACAGGCGCCCACAACCGCGCCCGGCTAATTTTTTGTATTTTTAGTAGAGACGGGGTTTCACCGTGGTCTCGATCTCCTGACCTTGTGATCCGCCCGCCTCGGCCTCCCAAAGTGCTGGGATTACAGGCGTGAGCCACCGCGCCCGGCCTTTTAACTGCTTTTTAATGTCTACTACATGGTGGTAAATAACTTGGTGCACATAATAAAGACTGATTTAAACTACACCAAATGTGAATAAGCAAAGATGTTGAAATAAAAATGAAGTCTTATTGGAATAAGCCCGATCTAACAGACATGAACTCCTATGTTTGTATGTGGAATCAAAACAAATTTCAGAGTGAAAAAGGGCACTACTTTCCAGGCTTCTGTATTTTGTCTAACATTAAAAAACAAAACAAAACTATATCGTGTATACAAAATGTTTATCCATAACACTAGTTGTAAGAAATCTCATTTCTTAATTTTTCTAAATAATGTATCTCTACTTTGAGCCCCTGCCCAACAGGCTGATGGGAAACATATTTTTAGTTATGTCTTGGGACATTTTCCCCCTCGCCCAGGTCATACAAGGTTTTAGGGGATGCTACTCAGCTCTCACCATTCAGAAGGGTCCTGTGGTGGTTAATCCACACCAGCTACTGCAGACTGGCCCACACATTGTCTAAGGATTCCTGGAAAGGGGTTTAAGGGTTCCTGAAAGTCAGCTTGGACCTTTAACATCATAGCTAGGGCCTTTCTTTCCCTGAGCTGCATCTGGGAAAACAGATGAGACTAGTTTCTTTCCTAAAACTCACCTTGTTATCCCTCTATTCACTTCCTCTCACCCAGAGTGGCGGCATGGTGTAAGAGAAAGTACATATACAGATAGACACTGGGTTTACCTCCTGGCTTCATCAAGTATTGCTCAACTGACCTTCAGCAAATTACAGAGCTCACTAGTATAGAATCCTGTACACAGTCAGCACTTGTCTAATCCTGTTTCCTCAACTACAAATCAGTCCAATTACGCCCCTTACAGAGATGTGTGAGGATTTGTTGTATGCTGCCCAGAGGAGGGCTTAATAAATGGTGGCTGCTTTCTTTTTGCTTTATAGAAAAAAATCTGTTCAAGTGTCTCTTTCAGCAGCTTCTGACTGCATGAAAAAACACACTAGCAAAAGGGTGGCAAGGGAGTACAAAATCCTTTTTTTGTATCTTTCTTGTTCAAGGAATCCTTTTCTGCCTCATCCTGCCAAGACCCTTTTGAAGATCCCATTTATAACTAAACTCTACTGCCTTAGTGTTTCATTTATGAACATGGTGGTCTCTGCTAGTACATTATCTGGATTCCTGGTAGGGAGAGAGTAGATCTTGATCATTGCTACTTCCCTGCTCCCTGTTCCGTTGCTTGGGAACAGGGATAAGGACTTGCCTCATTACCACCTCCTCTCGTCTCAACAATCACGTAAATGCGCTACCATTTTGGAACATTCCTACCATTGGGGAACCATTCATCTATAGGAATTTGAAAATTGTATCCTCTTGAGAAAACAGTGAGGTGCATCTTCTACTGTTCATAGTATATTTAAGCTGTAAAGCTTTTATAATGATCATCTCTGATGGTTCTCAATGGAGTGGAGACATCCCTCAATGATTGGGGATCACTACTAGGATTAGCGGATGGGGTCACAGATGTTAAATGTCCTTACATTGAAGGACAGACCTGTACAATGAAGAATGGTCTCTCACAGAATGCCTATAGTCTTCCCTCCCAACCTTTTGGGGGATGAGGACCCTGAAGATGTCACAGGTTCAGGTTGGGAAATCCCTGATCTTGTCTCTCCCAGATGCATGTCTCTTTCAAGCTACTACATCTCTGCATCTTAAGGACAGGAAGGGGATGCAGGGAGACTACATAGCTTGGATGCTGATTCAGTCAGGAGACAGGAGGCTGTTAATCTACAAGTTTACATGTAAATCATGCACATAATGCATAAATACGACTCCACACAAAAGGGCAATAAACACTGCATTTTCCAAGGGAAAATACAGGTTATTGAGTTTAATGTGAAATTAGAGGTTAGTGGGCATAAATGTGGCTCTGATTATGCTGGGTATATGATCTGACACTGGATTAGGCAGCATGGGGGAAGGTTAAATGCAGGTTAATTCCAGAATAGTAATTTGAACAATTTAGCAAATACTTCATTTCATGAATGAAGCCTAAGGTGACATGAAGAGGTTGAGAACCCAGAGGTTAGTATGGAGTGAGGCAGATGGAGATAATATAGTTAACAACACTGATGAAGTGATGGAGATGTTTGAAAAATATGAGGTCAAGGCTAAAATCAATGCATATGGAAAAGCATGAAATGAGCAATGAACCTGCTTCAGGTACAGTGCTGAACAGAAAACCAAACACCACATGTTCTCACTCATAAGTGGGAGTTGAACAATGAGAACACATGGACACAGGGAGGGGAACATCACACACTGGGGCCTGTTGTGGGGTGAGGGGCTAGGGGAGGGATAGCATTAGGAGAAATACCTAATGTAGGTGATGGGTTGATGGGTGCAGCAAGCCACCATGGCACTTGTATACCTATGTAACAAAGCTGCACGTTCTGCACATGTATCCCGGAAGTTAAAGTATAAAGAAGTCTATCAAGTAATTTAGATTTGATTACAAGAATAATAAATTATAGTAATCTTTTTAAAGGTGGGTAGTGTTAAATTCACTTTTATGGCTCTTTCAGCAAACACTTCTTTCTTTCCAATTCCATTATGAGTACAGTGGTAGGCCTGAAGGCTAACATAATTAATAAAACAGAATCTGTGCAGAGACTGGTGATATGCTCAGCCAAACTGCTCCCTGCACTGCCTGGGTGCACAACTACACCATGCTTAGCTTCCTGGGAAGGTAGATCCATCCATATGGCTGGCTTCTTGCCAAAGGAAGGGGAGGAAAAGTGCTGTACACCTCTTTTGTAAAACCCTTTCATGCACCCTTGTATCATCTTCCCCTTCTGCCAGTTTGACAAGGACAAACTGGGAGCTCTGTGTTGAAGATTTAGGAGCCACAAAATAAAGGAAGTCTGGGCTGTTTCTCCGGATTACCCTCTGAAGGAGAGCTGTCTACCAATCAGGAGGACCCATTATGGACTTTTGTGATTGACAAACTCCTATTGTGACGGAAACTCTGTATAGTTTTGGGTTTGTTACAAGATAGTTAGAGCTACCCTAATATTGGCCATTATCATTAGGAAACACACAGAATTGTGACAAAGAAAGGCAAGTTTGCAAATAGTGATAACATTGTGTTGTATAGATTATTATGAAGGTGTAAATCCCTTTCAGTGGGTAAAAATATGAGTGCAAGCCACCCTGGTGGGTGGATTACAAAGGGTCATGGGAGCCATCATGAAAGTCTGTAATGTTTATCATTTGTTTGTTTGCTTATTATTTTTCCTATGTGTCCACTTTCCGAAAAGGATTTTAGGTGGCTAAAGAGTTCATAATATTTGCTTTATTGTCATTATTATTTCTAGCTAAAAGCCTCTGCTTCATTTCTCTGCCTCTATACACTCTTATCTTCAGGTTGGTCTCTTTAAGCTTCGTTGGTTCAGGTCAAAAGGCAACAAACAAGGCCTGTGGGCTAAATTTGCCCTCTCCCTATCCCCATTTCTGTAAATAACATTTTATTGGAATAGAGCCACAATCATTTGTTTATGTATTAATATCATCAATGGCTGCTTTTGCACTACAATGGAAGCATTAAGTTGTGACAGAGACCTTATGGCCTGCAAAGCATAAAATATTTACCATTTGGGCCTTTTTAGAGAAAAGTTGGTTCATCCCTGATTTGGGTCATTCCTAACCTAATCTCAACCCAAGCAGGGCACATGCCAATGGTCCCTGAATTTCTACACATCCCCTTCATTCATATATGACAGAACATTGAAGTCACTCTGGTTCCTGTCACCATGTTGTCACATTGCTGCACACCTATGTGTCCCCAAAGTCAAGTTCACTGCCAAACTCTCAGTTTCAGTGCCCCAAGGCTGAGTCTAGGTACGTTTACAAACCCTGAGTCTTAGCGCTTTTTAACCACTTTTCAAGTTATCTTCATCCTTGAAAGTCTTGAATTTCTACCCAGATTCTTCTCTTTGGTTTTGATTGGCTTGTGCTCCAATCCCCTACCCTGCAATTTCCAGAGCAGTAATGACAGCATCTGACACAATGACCTAACTTACTACAGGCCACAAAGTGCTTCATGTACATAATCTCCTTCAATCCTGAGACGAAGGCTTAGAAGTACAAATTCTTAGCCACATTTATAGACTAGGAGACTAAGACCCTGAGACTTAAGCAATTTGCTCATGATCATTCAGCTATAGTGATGCCGCTGGTAATAACCTTGAGGGCAATGATAATTCAAATTTATTAAGAGCTGACTATGTGCTCTGCTCTTAATATCTGCTAAGAGCTTTACTTACTGTGTTTTATCTAATTCTTCCAACAATTGTATAAGATAGGTCTTCATGTTACAAGTGAGGAAACTGAGGATTATATAAATTAAGTTCCTTGTGCAGGTCACAAACAGCTAATACATTATAGAGGTAGAACCTGAACTCAGATTTTTCTGACTTCTATCCCCCGTGTCTTTTCATTGGGTAGCAGGACAACATTTTGAAATGGTCACCAAAGTTTCCCTCCCACCCCCATACCCTTCGTTCCTTTACTCTGCTCCAGCAACTCTATTTCTTTGCTCATTTGGTCAGCCAGATCATATAACACTCATTACTTCAGGAAAGGATTATTATAGAAGAAAGTAAAGAAATATCTAGGTTTAAGAAACTAAGGGTAAAAGCTGTAAGCTAGGATGCTGACATGGCTTGGCTATGTCCCCATCCAAATCTCATCTTGAATTGTAGCTCCCATAATTCCCATGTGTTGTGGGAGGGACCTGCTGGAAAATAATTGAATCATGAGGGCAGTTTCCCCCATACTGTTCTTGTGGTACTAAATAAGTCTCATGAGATCTAGTGGTTTTATAAGAGGTTTCCCCTTTTGCTTTGCTCTCATTGTCCCTTGTGCTGCTATGTAAGATGTACCTTTCACCTTCCGCCTTCTGCCATGATTGTGAGGCCTCCCCAGCCACGTGGAACTGTGAGTCCATTAAACCTCTTTTTCTTTATAAACTGCCCAGTCTCAGGTATGTCTTTATTAGCAGCACGAAGACAGACTAATACAGATGGGTATTACATAAACCAGAGTAAAGCTTACTCCTCCCCAGAATGGGGATTAGTCTGAGGATGGGGAAAATGGGGTGAACCACAGCACAAGCAAAGGTCCCAGACTTATAGTTGTCTGTGAAAGGGCAGGCATGCTCCCTGTCTTTTCAGAAGCCGATTCTCCAGGAAGAACCAACCGGGAACCCCCAGACAGTCTTGAAGAATTAAAGTGTACAGCAACCTGTGCCTTCTTTTCTAGTCAGAATCCTGGGAAGGTGACAAGATTCTGGAGGAAACTAGCCCCAGAGACTATTCTATGTCCCATAATGGCTCAGGAGTGGCAAGTGCATGCAAGATGACAGAGAAGTGGCTAAGGGAGGGTTGACAATGGTGAACAAGGGGTGACATGTCGGCTTCCTTTCTAGGTGAGTAGTCAAAGACAGACCAGATGGGTACAAATATATCTCAGCAAGTTCTGGTAAGATGGATGATATGACTGAGGAGTGGATAAACTTCACATCTCCCAATGCCTCCTCTCATTAAAACAACCCTCTACAGGTTGACTCAGCTCTACGGAAAACAGGATGAACTGATCATACACTGGAATATGGATTTGAAATAAATATTAGATTATTATAGATAATATATAGATAATGTTACACTTCTCTCACATCTGAGTGTGTGGCCTGAGATTCTTGCCCACCAAACCCACCCATTGTGTTACCTGTAAAAATAGATTTCGCTGTAAGCTCCTACAGCTCTCCATTCTCTCTAGGGGATAAGGTTTATACTTTGATACTGGGCATGTTCTCACCACAGGGAAAATACACAGCCTCACCAAGATGATTTTTTTGGTCTTTTCATCTACTTATAGAAAAGGCAGTCACTTGCAAATTTGTAGTTCCAAAGGATGAACAGAACATGGCACTGGTTCAATAATTATCTCCTTCCATTTTTTTTTTAATAGAAGTAAGATGTTAAGACATTCAGTAGTGTCAACCATATGAGATCATTGAAAACATGCCCTAATTTAAAATTTATTCTGATTCTTCAATCTTTAACATTCATTTTCCATACATGAGTTGCATAAAAGCATCTAGAGTAGTGAAGAGACTTAATAAGTGAGTGGGACATGGTCATTGACAAAATCTAAGGACATTAAGATAATCTGGGTGAAGTCATTTTTCTTATTAATTTCCATCATTATATATCATTATAGCTTTTATGAACTATGCTCCCAAATCCCTTTTTCTACTTTAGCCTTGTTATAATGTTTTCCCATACTTTCCATTGTCTAGAATCACCAACCTCTTTCTCCTCAGGCTCTGTAATTTGCAATTATCAGAAAACGTGTACGCTGCAAGTATGTATGAGGTGAGATTACAATTTGTAGTGTCAGCATACCATAGGGCTGTTTCTTTTGTGTTTTCACTGGAGTTGCTTGCTGGTCTTAATATAATAAGGGCCTTATTATATTATACATCATTGTGCATATTTTATGTGTCAGATGCTTGGTAGATATTCTTTGCTTTGTTGTTATTATTATTTTTATTATTTTTTGAGATGAAGTCTTACTCTGTCACCCAAGCTGGAGTGCAATGGCTTGATCTCAGCTCACTAAAACCTCCACGTCCTGGGTTCAAGCGATTCTCCTGCCTCAGCCTCAAAGTAGCTGGGACTACAGACATGCGCCACCATGCCCGGCTAATTTTTGTATTTTTAGTACAGACGAGGTTTCACTATGTTGGCCAGGCTGGTCTGGAACTCCTGACCTCAGATGATCCACCCACCTTGGCCTCCCAAAGTGCTGGGATTACAGGCATGAGCCACTGTGCCCGGCTCTGCTTTGCTATTTTACTAAGCAGCATCATGGTGCACCTAAGCCCAGCTAACATTAGGCAGGAAGATTACCTTTCTAATGTACTCTTCTGCAGACAGAATGCCCCTGGAACATGATCTGTTTTGACTTTCCATTTTAATTCTGATGAGGAGGGACTGATGAAAAGACAGGTGTGCTAGGATCTAATTTTTGGATGGATCCCTTCTAAATAGCCTATTTTGCTCTGAATCATCTTGCCAATCTCCCATTGACTGCAATAAGCAGGTACTCCTGAGAACTCCCTACTAAAATCAAGGCAACTGCTTAGCAGTCCTGGGATAGGAGACAGACTACTTGTGTATAATCCAAAAATGGAGTGTGTCTGTGGGGCATACAAGATAAGACTCAGGTTCTAAAGCCCAGTTACAGCTCTGTCATTTGCTGGGCCCACCAAATAAGAAAAACTTAATGTGCCACATGGTTAGACTTGGCCTGCTTTGGACCACTAGGTCCTGGTTTGTAGGGTTTCTGCTGAGAAATCTGCTGATAGTTGCATTGGCTCTCCTTTTAATATGACGTGTTTCTAGTTTCTTGCTGCTTTCAGAATTTTTTCTTTGTCTTTGATTTTTGGTAGTTTGATTAATATATGTCTTGGTGTACTCCTCTTTGGATTGATTTTTTTTTTTTTTGGAGACAGGATCTCACTCTGTCACCCAGGCTATGCAGTAGTGCTACCATAGCTCACTGCAGCCTCAACTCCTGGGCTCAAGTGATTCTCCTGCCTCAGCTTCTCGAGTAGCTGGAACTACAGGCATGTACCACCATGCCTAGCTAAGTTTTAAATTCTTTTTGTAGAGACCAGATCTCACTACGTTGACCAGGCTGATCTTAAATTCTTGGCCTCAAGTGATCCTCCTACTTTGGCCTCCCAAAATGCTGGGATTACAGGTGTGAGTCACCATGACCAGCCTTTGGATTAAATTTGATTTGGAAATCCATATGCTCCCTGTATCTAAGTGTTGCTATCTATCCCCAGATTAGAAAAGTTTTCCACTATTATTATTTTTTAATAAACTTTTTTGTTGATACATAAGAGATGTATGTATTTTGGGGGTGCATATAATATTTTGATATATTCATATAATGTATAATGATCAAATCAGGGTAATTGGGATATCTATCATCTTAAACATTTAACTTTTCTTTATACTAGGAGCACTTGAATAATTCTCTTTTAGCTATTTTGAAATATACAATAGATTACTGTTAACTGTAGTTATTCTACTGATCTATAAAACACTAGGTCTTATTTATTCTTCTAACTGTATTTTTGTATCCATTAATCAACTTCTCTTTATCCCTCCCTCCCCTGCACCCTTCTCACCCACTAGTAACTATCAATGTACTCTCTATCTTCCTGAGATCCAGTTTTTTAGCTCCCACATATGAATAAAAACATGCAATATTTGTTTTTCTGTGTCTGGCTTATTTCACTTAACATAATGACCTGGAGTTTTATCCACGTTGCTGCAAATAAAGGATTTATTTTTTATTGCTGAATAATATTCCACTGTGTATATATACTACATTCATTTCCTTTATCCATTCATCCATTGATGAACACTTAGGTTGATTCCATATTTTGGCTACTGTGAATAGTGCTGCAATAAACATGAGAGTGCAGATATCTCTTTGATATATTGATTTCCTTTATTTTGAATATATATCTAGTAGTGATATTGCTGGATAATATGGTAGTTCTATTTTTAGTTTTTTGAGGAACCTCCATATTGTGTTCCCTAGTAGCTGTACTAATTTACATTCCCACCAACAGTGATGGTATGAGGGTTCCTCTTTCTCAACATCCTCTCCAGCATTTGTTATTGCCTATCTTTGGTGGGATTGTAAACTAGTTCAACCATTATGGAAAACAGTATGGCGATTCCTCAAGGATCTAGAACTAGATGTACCATATGACCCAGCCATCCCATTACTGGGTATATACCCAAAGGATTATAAATCATGCTGCTATAAAGACACATGCGCACGTATGTTTATTGCCTTTTATTCATAATAGCAAAGACTTGGAATCAACCCAAATGTCCATGTGACAAAGATTGGATTAAGAAAATGTGGCACATATACACCATGGATACTATACGTATAAAAAAGGATGAGTTTGTGTCAGCACAGAGGGACATGGATGCAGCTGGAATCCATCATTCTTATAAACTATCCACCAAGGAGACAGAAAACCAAACACATGTTTCTCACTCATGGGGTGGGAACTGAACAATGAGATCACTTGGACTGGGAAGGAACATCACACACGGGGCCTATCGTAGGGAGGGAGGGAGGTGCATTGGGAGTTATACCTGATGTAAATAGCCCGAGTTGATGATTGCAGCACACCAACAAAGGCACAAGTATACATATGTAACAAACTGCCATGTTATGCACATGTACCCTACAACACAGTATAATAATAATAAATAAATTAAAAAAAAAAAAAAAAAAGTCATTTTAACTCTTGGTGAGATGATATCTCATTGTAGTTCTGATTTAATATTTCTCTAGTGATTAGTGATGTGAACATTTTTTTATATACCTGTTGGTCATTTCTGTCTTCTTTTGATAAATGTCTATTCAGATCTTTTGCCCACTTTTAATTGGATTATTCTTTTTTTTCCTATTTAGCTGTTTGTGTTCCTTATATATTATTATTATTATTAATCCCTTGTCAGATGAATAGTTTGCAAATATTTTCTCCCATCTTATGAGTTGTCTTTTTACCTTGTTGATTGTTTCCTTTGCTGTGCAGAAGCTGTTAGCTTGATGTAATCTCATTTGTCAGCCATTATTTTTAAAGATATTCTATCTGGCCCCTTTTCCCTTTCTTCTCCTTCTGCAATTCCTATTATACAAAGGTTTGAGTATTGTCAAACTAACTATTGAACAAACTATTGTTTGACTATTATTATTTTGTTAATTGTTTTCAGGGTGTTTTGTAGTGCCTTTGTCACTTCCTTCCTCTCTTGCTGTATTCTCCTATGATTTGTTAATATTTTGTAATGATATATTTTGATTCCTTTCTCTTTATCTTTTGTGTATCTACTAATAGTTTTTTTATTCCTTTCTCTTTATCTTTTGTGTATCTACTAATAGTTTTTCCTTTGTGGTTACCACGAGGCTTACATAAAACACCTTATAGTTATAATAGTTAATTTTAAGCTGATAACAACCTAAATTCAATTGTATACAAAATTCTACACTTTTAATTTTCCCTCCCTCCAAATTATATGTTATTGATGTAACACTTTACATATTGCATTTTCATTAACAAGTTGTAGCTGTAGTTATTTTTTAATACTTTTGTCTTTTAACTTTCATACTATAGTTAAAAGTGATTTATACACTACCATTACAGTATTAGAGTACTCTGAATTTAACTATGTAGTTCCTTTACCAGTGAGATTTATACTTTCATGCTTTCAGGTAGTTACTTAGCATCCTTTCATGTCAACTCGAAGAACTCCCTGTAGCATTTCTTCTAAGGTAGATATACTGGTAATGAACTCCCTCAGCTTTTGTTTGTCTAGGAGTATCTTTCCCTCTCTTTCATTTCTGAAGGACAGCTTTGCTGGGTATAGTATTCTTTTTTTGAGATGAGATCTCATTGTATTGCCCAGGCTGGTCTTAAACTCCTGGGTTCAAGTGATCCTGTAGCCGCAGCCTCCCAAATAGTTGAGACTACAGATGGGTGCCACTGCCCCTGGCTAACTATTCTTGGTTGGCAGTTCTTCCTAGCATTTTGAATATATCATCCACTTCTGGCCTGCAAGGTTTCTGATGAGCAATCCACTGATAGTTTTATAAGGCTTTTCTTGTATGTGACAAGTTGCTTTTCTCTTGCTGCTTTCAATATTTTATGTCTGTGTTTGGTTTTTGACAATTTGGTTATAATATATCTTAGAGTAGTCTTTGGATTGATTCTGCTTGAGATTCTTTGATTTGTATAAATCCGGATGTTCATATCCCTTCCAAGATTTAGGACATTTCAGCCATTATTTCTTTAAATAAGCTTTTTTCCCTTTTTTCCTTTTCTCCTTCTAATATTCCCATAATGCATATATTCATTCAATTGATGGTATCTCATAGGTCCTGTATGCTTCCTTTACTCTTTTTTATTCTTTTTACTCTGTGTTCCTCTAACTGGGTAATTTCAAATAGCCTATCTTTGCATTCATTGATTCTTCTGCATAATTGAGTCTGCTGTTGAAGTTATTAAAATGTTCATTTTGTCATTGTATTCTTTAGCTCTAGGATTTCTGTTTGGTTCTTTTTATGGTTCTCCTCTCTTTTCCTTTCATTTCCTTTCATTTCCTTTCCTTTCCTTTCCTTTCCTTTCCTTTCCTT
The DNA here is from genome assembly GCF_008728515.1 of Papio anubis. Lineage (NCBI taxonomy): Eukaryota > Metazoa > Chordata > Mammalia > Primates > Cercopithecidae > Papio > Papio anubis. Next base: position 133,078,426 of record NC_044996.1, read on the forward strand.
TCCTTTCCTTTCCTTTCCTTTCCTCTCCTCTCCTCTCCTCTCCTCTCCTCTCCTCTCCTCTCCTCTCCTCTCTCTCTCTTTCTTTCTTTCTTCCCTCCCTTCCTTCCTTCCTCCCTTCCTTCCTTCCTTCCTTCCTTCCTTCCTTCCTTCCTTCCTTCCTTCCTCCTTCCTTCCTTCCTTTCTTTTCTTTTCTTTCTTTTCTTTCTTCTTTTTCCCTTCCCTTCCCTTCCCTTCCCTTCCCTTCCTTTCCCTTTTCCTTTCTTTTCTCTTTTCTTTTTTTGAAACAGGGTCTGGCTATGTTGCCCAGGCTACAGTGCAGTGGTGTGATCTTGGCTCACTGTAACCTCTGCCTCCTGGGCTCAAGTCATCCTCCCACTTCAGCCTCCCAAGTTGCTGGGACTATGGGTGCAGGCCACCACATCTGGCTAATTTTTGTAGAGACAGGGCTTTGCCATGTTGGCCAGGCTGGTCTTGAACTCTTGGGCTCAAGCCATCTGCCCACCTTGGCCTCCTAAAGTGCTGGAATTACAAGCGTAAATCACCGCACCTGACCTTTATTTCTTTATTAAACTGTTTATTTTGTTTATGTATTGCTTTTTGTTTTTGCTTAGTGGTCTGTGTTCTCTTGTATCCCACTGAGCTTCATTAAGGTGATTATTTTGTATTATTTTTCATGTAATTTATATATCTCAAATGATATATCTTAGGGGCTGCTTATTGAAGCCTCAATAGTTTCCTTTTGTGGTATCATGTTTGCTTGATTCTTCATGATTCATGTAGCCTTGAGTTGGTATCTGTGCATTTGAGGGGGCAAACATCTCTTTCAGTCGTTTTTTGGTTGTTGTTGTTTTGCTTTGTTTTCTTTTCTTTTTTTGAGACGGAGTCTTGCTCTGTTGCCTAGGCTGGAGTCCAGTGGTATGATCTCGGCTTTACAACCTCTGCCTCCTGGGTTCAAGCGATTCTACCACCTCAGCCTCCGGCGTAGCTGGGACTACAGGCACACAACACCACAGCAGGCTATTTTCTTTTTTCTTTTTTAAAATTTTTTTTTGTATTTTTAGTAGAGACTGGGTGTCACCATGTTGACCAGCTAATCTCAAACTCCTAACCTCAAGTCATCCACCTGCCTTGGCCTCCCAAAGTACTGGGATTATAAACGTGAGTCACTGCACCAGGCCCTCTTCCAGTCTTTGTAGGCTGGTCTTTATAGACTGGTTTCAGCAGGTAAAGACCTTCTCTTGTTGATTGATGAGATTGCCTCTGCAATTGCAGTGGAGCTAGATCATGTGACTACTGCTATATTTGCAATGGGGTCTGCTAGATTTCCAGTTTTTACAGACTGGTCTTTATAGACTGGTTTCAGCAGGTAAAAGCCTTCTCTTGTTGACTGATGAGATTGCCTCTGCAATTATAGTAGGGCTAGATCATGTGACTACTGCTAAATCTGCAATGGGGTCTTACAATGGGGGGTAGGCCTGTTTCCAGAGCCTTGGGAGAGCATGGATCCTATCTAATCTCTGAGCAGACTGGAATGCTTCTAGGATCTTCATTAATTGGGCTGATGTTGGGACAAGGTTCTACAGATCATGGGCCTGTTACTAGGTACACAGATCATTGTGGGAGGGTTATTGCTGGACCATTGGGTGGGTTTCTGAGTAAGCATAACTGGTCCTGGACTGTGATTGCGAGAGGCTGGAAATGAGTCACAGGGCTACTTCGGGGTCCACAGTCAAGATCAAGATCCACAGGCCTGCTTCTGGGAACACAGATGGACATGCCTCCTCATGGTTTCCTGGGTGGGAAGGACTGTGGCTGTGCAGGGCTGGAGCTGGATCACAGTGTTGCTTTAAGATCTGTAGTTGGATCAAGGCTGGCAGGCCTGCCTGTGGTGGCACAAATGGGCATGCCACTCTGCAGGTCCCTAGGTGGAGTCGGGGAGGCAGGACTGCTCCTGAATACCAGATGAGAGTGGCTGGAATTGAGTTTCAGGGCTGTTTCAGGATCTGCAGTTAGATCAAGGTTGGTAAGTCTGCCTCTAGGGCACAGAGGAGCCTGTCTCCTGGGTCCCTGGGCAGGCAGGACCACTCCCTGACCATGGCTGAGAGGAGCTAGAGACAGGTTATGGGGCCACTTCAGGATCCACATTCAGATGGAGGTCAGTAGGCCTGCCTGAGGGGACACAAATGAATATATATCCCAGAGGGTCCCTGCATGGGCATGACTGCTCCTGGATTATGGCTGAGAGAGGCTGGAGCTGAATTATGGGGCTGTTTCAAAATCTGTGGAACTAAGTTCATTAGGCCTACCTCTGGGGGTATGAACTGGCCTGTTTCCCAGCAGGTCCCAGGACAGGTGGGACTGCTCACAGACAATGGCTGAGAGAGGCTGGAGCTTGGTCACAAGCCACTTCAGGGTCCACAACTGGGGCCAAGGTTAGCAGATCTGTTACCCAAGGCCTAGGTAGGTATGACTCTTCCCGGGTCCCTTAATGGATAATGCCAGTAGTAGGACCAAGGCCAAACCGGGCTGTAGCCAACTCCATGGGGGGATGTGGTTGTTTCTGAGTCTGTATTTGGGATCATAGTCAGTGAGTCTGCCACCAAGGCCTGGGTGTGTCTGCCTTCTCAAAATGGCCTTCCTCAGTCTTAGGCTCCACCAGGGTTTAGTGACCTATTTGGATTCCAAAGCTCCCACAAAGCCACTTTTGTCCACAGGTGGCTGCCAAATTATAGTTGCTGTGGGGGATACCAGTGGGGGACCTCATTTTGCTACCTTGTTAATGCCACTCCCCTATCATTTATTCTTATTTCTTATTACAGTTACTTTCTTATTGAAAGAACACTACTGCTACCTAGGAAAGTTCTCCAATTCCCAGGGTATTAGTATAGAAGGGGTGACATGTCTGACAGATGTGAGCAACCCTCTGTAGATAAATAGCCATAGCTATAACACTGCTCATCAATTAGATCAGCATGAATAATCAACATAAGTAGTGGGAGAAGGCAGATGGAGGAATAGTTAGCTGCCCTATTACAGATGTTGGGATAAAGGGGAATTAGTCTCCAGTTTGACCATTGTACCTTCTTATTATAGGATGGGCAATTTTCCACTTCAACTGCTTTGATAGAAAAGGATAAGATCAAGTTGTTTATATGCTTGACTCTTCAATGTTAGCATCTGGTACTGAGGAAGTGGGAGAAGGGGAGGAAGGGACTCAGCATTCTCAGAGTCTGCTGCCCTGGCGCTAAAACTGGGACTAACTTTAGGGAGTCAAAAACCATTCTAATATTGTACGCAGAACTTTGTATACACGTGGGTTTTTCTGGATGGGGGAAAAGTCTATGGCATTTATCAGGTTCCCAATTGCATCTCTAATCCAAAAAGTCTAGTGCACCCATTCTAACAGGAGCCAGTAGATTTATATTGCTGCCTTGAAGGACCAAATTTTGAGGTGGTGATTCAGGACAGCCACGTAGGCAATGGATTTTTTTAATATCTGCAGGTTGGAAAGTGAGTGTCCATCAAGAAGGTCTGGGGTTTCTAGAGTCAAAGGAAAGATCTATTTTACAACTCCCTTCTCATGCATAAACCTGCCCTTCCACTTCGCATTGATGGCTACTCTTTACCACCATCAATAATACCCCTTAACACACCATCCATCTCCACCAAACATTCCTACCAAATACTAACCTCGCCAACAGCCTTGTCCAGTCATAAATATAGGGAAATCAATTAGAATTCTTCTCCTTGAGGGCAAGAATCATGCCTATGTATCTATACATGCTCATTGCCTTATATGATGTCTGTTAATCCTCAATAATTCCTTGTTGAAGTCAAACGAATTTAATTGTGCTGGCTAGCCATGGGAGTGGGAAGGCAAGGCACAATTCATAATGTTTCTATGGGCAATAATACTCCTTACTTTTTAGAAATAAAATTTTGGAGACTGCTTTCAGTTAATTAGTCTAATTGTGAAAAGAAAATTATCCTTAGATACTTTTAAAGAAGAAAGATATGGTAATTTGTAAAGGGCATGGATTCTTCAAAGATTTTCATCCTCAAACACCATTATACAGTCTGAGTTAGAGTTAACAACTTAGAAGACCATGAAGTGAACAGAACTCATCTAATTTCGGTGCAGCAATTATAGCTTTTTTGAGACTACATGAAAAAACCAAAATGTTGTTAGTATATCAGTAAATTGGTCTCTGCGAAACTCTTTCATTTTCTCAAGAAAAAATAATTTTCTATAATAGAGTAACCAAATGATCAGAAAAATAATCCACCAAGAAACACAAATGGATCTGGGAACAAAAAATGATCCATGAACACATGCTGCAATGGGGGAAAAGGAACAAAACAAGACTACACCACTAAAGCAAGCAAATGGATGCCGATTTTTAAAGAGAGAATTTTATAGTGTTATCAAAATGATGAGTGTTTTTCCAAATTTCCTTAGTGGCTAAGAAAATGGGATTTTTTTTATTATACAGAAAGGGAATTTGTCTTGTGTAAGATATAGACCTTAAAACATATATCAGCTGAGGAGGCCAGTAAAAAGGGGATTTTCTACAAGAGTTAAATGTTTAGGTTAGTACACATTATGGCAGACAGATGACTAAACTTATGGGAAGGCACAGGAATATTTTGTAATGTGTGATCATTTTCATTAGAAAGACATACATTATTTTAACATTGTGGTTTAGTGAGAGTGAAAAGGTTGTGAGCCAGATAGTTTCTGTTGCAACTACTCAACTCTGTTGTAGCAGGAAAGCAGACATAGATAAAACACAAATGAGCAAACATGGCTAAACCCACTAAAATACTTATGGATACTAAAATCTGAATTTTATATGATTTCCATGTGTCACAAAATACATTTTTCAACTTTTAAAAAATGGTTTAAAAAACCTACCTTTCTTAGCTGATGGACTTTGCAAAGACACATGGCAGGCTGGATTTGAACTTGGAGCTGTTTGCCATCCTCTCTTTTAACTGGCTTATTTTATTACATGTAAAGTTCTATAGAGAGTGCTTTGTTTACAGATATGCCATTTTCTTCTATAAGCATTAAACCAGAAAGAAAATATCTTTCTTGGAAATAATCTTTCTAAATATCCCTGGAACAATTGCTAGGAAATGATCACACTTTCAGATAGGTTTTTCTCTGTCACTGTCCTGCAGCAGGCAATTAAGTCACAGCCAACCTAAACACAGATATTTTATTTCTTCTATCATCCTCCAGGCACAAAAATCAATAGGACTAATCACAGAGGTGTGCACCTAGGGGAAAACAAAATGTCTATGCAACTTCTGCCATCAAGCCCAAACATGGCATTCCAGAAGGCTCAGAGCCTATCTAGATGAGGTATGCCCCTGCTGACACCCACACGCATCTCAAGAGAGAAGTTATTCCAAATGAACACTGCAGCTCCTTACCAAGGGCTCTTACATACAGATTCTTTCCGTATTCTGGCTCCCCTTGTCCATAGAAATATTGGAGACGTTCCCAGGTCTTGTTCCTGATGCATAGTGAATATGTCACAAGTCTCAGTGTCTGCTCCCGTGTAAGACCATTCTTTGGAGACCTGGATGCCCCAGGAGTACAAGTATGACTTTTCTAGCCATCTGGGAAGACTCCATTAAGCCCAGACTGAAGAAGAGTGACTGTCTTAGTCTGTTTGAGCTGCTACAACAAAATACCTTAGACTGAATAATTTATAAATAATTGAAATGTATTTCTCACAGTTCTGGAGGCAGTGAAGTCCAAGATCTTCCAGAAGATTTGGTGTTTGGTAAAGGCCTCATTCCTCAAAGACAGTACTTTGTCACTGTGTCTTTACATGGGAGAAGGAGCAAGGCAATTCTCTTCAAATTTTTATAAGGATACTAATCCCATTCATGATGCAGAGACCTCATGACTTAATCACTTTCCTAAAGGCCTCACCTATTAATACAATCACATTAGGTATTAGGTTGCAATATATAAATTTTGAGGGGACACTAACATTCAGACCATAGCAGTGACCAACCATTCCAGAGTTTCCCTGGGACATGGGCCTTTTAAATGCTAAAACTGAGATGGTTGCTTACACTAAATGTAAGTGCCTTCTCTTTCTATTTCTCTTTTTGCTTCTCTCCCAGTTCTTCCAAGACTGCTTGACCCTCCAGAACCTCTTTGTGAAGCAAAAGCTGAACTAGGCTTGAGAAAGAGACTTTCTCTGAAAGACCCCAGAAATACTCCACTTAATGCCTTTTCCAAAGTACAGATTTATTAGGTTGGTGCGAAAATAATTGAAATTTTTGCCATTACTTTCAATGGCAAAAACAGCAATTACTTTCGCACCAACCTAACACTTTCTGTAATGAGTAAGCATAAATGTTAGGAAATCCCCTCTTGAGTGAAAAGAGTTCTGGTAACCTTAGCTTTGGCTTCAATCTTGGTTGAAAATACGAGTTTATAAAAGACAAATGTCATGTCTCCTTATTCGTCAACACTCCTATAGCATGAATGGATACATTCACACGATAGGTCCAGCTTCTTCATTTGAAAAACTTCTAAAGATCTCTTTTCCCCTAAATTCACTAAGGAAGTATAACTCCAGTGGGCTTCTAAGGGGATTCTTGACCAATAGTTTTAACATAACACAAAATACATTTTCTGGTGCCCCATTAAGAATATCACATAACAAACTACTTACATCTACAATAAAACTAAACCAATAAACCACGTGTATTTTGTAAACTCTTAGCTTTGACCTAATTATCCTATTGCCATAGTTGATAATCTCAAAATTCAGTAATGAAGAACTTAGTCAAATATGAAGTATCAGTGAACTGTGTTTGTATATCCATGGGATTATGTATATAAAATTACTCATCACTTACGCTGAATTCAGGTATTGTGTTTTGATCTCCCTGATTACGAAAAATCAATGTGTTAGTAATTCTGGAAGGAAAAAATGAACCTTTGGATATAGGAGTCATAAAAATGTTAAACTGAGGCATTTGTGCCTTCAATGTTAACAGAGAGTGGACAATTAGGAGTTTTGTGTTTATGGAGCATGTGTTTTGATATTACAGGTCAGTGTCAGCAGCATTTTCAATCGTGTGGATGTGTTGCTTGTGTTTCTGTCCTAAATTGTCCCACAGGAGGCTCTTCCTCTGCTAGTTGAGACCTCAGAGCTATGTAGCAGCCTTCAAGGCAGAACAGGACACAGGTGAATGAGTCACCCACCTGACCAGATCAATGACCCGCTCTCTGGGTGCAGCGCTGACCGGTTCATCATTAATCATTACAATCTGATCTCCCGGGATCAGCTTGCCTTCAGAGGGGCCACCTGGAGATAAATGAGAATGAAGCACAGGTGAGAAGACCATTGGCAACCTATCCCAAGCCCCCTCTCCTGATCACGATTCACTGTGAGCAAATGGTGCTATCAGCAAAACCGAAACCCAACCACACTTGGGTATTCTTTGGACAATTCTGAGGCCCAGGCTGTACCCTGACCAATTAAATCAGAATCTTTCAGGATGGGACCCAGGCATCCACATTTTTCTAAAACTTTACAAGCAAGGTCGAGACTCAGCCTAGCAGCACTTCTCACACTTTATGGTGGATCACCTGGGAATCCTGTTACCATGCCGAGACTCAGCCTAGCAGCACTTCTCACACTTTATGGTGGATCACCTGGGAATCCTGTTACCATGCAGGGGTACAGGGTGAGATAATGCATTTCTCACAAGCTCCCAGGTGCTGCTGATGCTGCTGGTCAACAGGCCATTTTGTGTGTGTATGTGTGGTGAGGCCCCTAGAAGGAGCTAGTCTCTCAACAGGTAGCCAATCAGTTGTGTTGATACCCTGTGGCCAAAGCTGCAACAATTCCGCACAGCTGGATTCAAACAAAGGTGCATTTATGTACTTATTACAAGTAGGGAGACAGCATACTGTGGAGAATCGTAAGATATCTCAGTAAGAGGGTGTTCAGATGTGAGGGTGATCTGGCTGTGACATCTGTCACCCCACTGATTGCCAGGGTTGATTCAGCTGATCTGGTTGGCTAGGCGGGTGTCCCCTTCCTCCCTCACAGCTCCACGTGCATCCCTCCAGCAACCCTCCCACCTCATCCTGCTGAGCAGCTGGGACTGTGGGCACACACCACCACACCCGGCTAATTTTGTTTGTCTGTTTATTTATTTATTTAGAGATGGAGTCTCGCTCTGTCGCCCAGGCTGGAGTGCAGTGGCGCGATTTTGGCTCACTGCAACCTCTGCCTCCCGGATTCACGCCATTCTCGTGCCTCAGCCTCCCGAGTAGCTGGGACTACAGGCGCCTGCCACTACACCCGGCTAATTTTTTGCATTTTTAGTAGAGATGGGGTTTCACCGTGTTAGCCAGGATGTTCTCGATGTCCTGACCTCGTGATCTGCCCGCCTCGGCCTCCCAAAGTGCTGGGATTACAGGCGTCAGCCACGGCGCCCGGCCTTGTTTATTTGTTGTAGAGACAAGATCTCACTGTATTGCCCAGGCTGGTCTCAAACTCCTGGGCTCAAGCAATCCTCCCACCTCAGCCTCTCAAAGTGCTGGGGTTACAGGGATGAGCCACTGTGCCTGGCCCTTTTCTCTTTCCGTTGTTTCCAAGAAGGGAGAAGGAAACTAATATTTGTTGAGCATTTATTATGCACCAGGCAATGGGTTAAATTCTTGGCCTAGTAACGTCACTGAATACTATCATCCCTTCCATATTATGAGATAATTGAGGCTCACACAGGTTAAATAATTGACTTGAAGGAAGGACTAGATCTTAGCTTGGACTCTTCCAAATTCAGAATGGCGAATGTCCCTTTTGAACTAAAAAAGAAAAACTATAATTCAGAACCTAGTCACTGCCAGGTTTCTTAACACATAAACTTAAAACCACATCTGTGTAAAGCATACATTTGTATTTAAGTAAGACCTAAAATCAATTACCTGAATTATGCTCTAGACACATGCAATTACCTCCCAAATATTGATATGGTAGCATATGGTACTATAATTTTAACTATATTTCCACAGGTCTGACGCTGGGTGATAGCTGCAGCTGAAATGCTATCTTTCAAATATTATTGCTATTACTTCATTTAGTAATTGAAATGAACACTTCATACCCAGAACATGGAACTGAAAGTAATTCAGTGTTTCTCTCCCCACCCAGACACTAGGCATATGTGTCATTCAAGCTGTAGCATAAATTCGTCTTCCTTCTGGGAAGTAAGAGAGTAGGGGAACCTTAACATGTCCTCATATTACTGATAGAAAATATTCATTTTACAGATGTGGGATTCAGTGTTTGCACGCATAAGGAATTCAGAAAAACCACTTGGGAAACATAATAAGTATTAAATTATGTGCAATAATCACTCAAATTCAGTCAAACAAATGGTTAGCAATCAAATGCTGATCAAATACAGAAAAATTTTGAAAGTAACTGAAGGACGAATGTTAACTATTCTAATAAGAAAATCACTCTCAGATTAACATACTCTTACATTTGGCCTATGCTTTCTGATTAAAGGAAACTACTCTTGTCTAATCAAGCAACTTTAATCAAGAATGCTGGAGAAGCAACACACTGTCCCATCCAAAATACGAAACAGTGGCACACTTCAAGAGAACTGTCTCATAGCCTTTACTTTGAAGTCTGGATCGCCTATTATAGAAAATCTAGTCACACACTGAAATCACCTGGGACTTCTGTAGAGTCATTTTTATGACTGACACAGCTTGTTTGACCAGCATTTTCACTCATAAAAATAACTGGAAATAGTACTCTTTGACCTTTGTTTTTACTTTTTTTCTACTCATCTCAAAATTGTGTAACAGTAGGTATTAGTGTCTTTGAAGCTAAGGAGAATTGAGGGCAAGGAAGGAGAGAGGTTGTAGAAACAGTGAGATGATACCAAAAAACAAAAAATAAGACTTGAATCTTCATTCAGCTCCTGGGAAGACACATACTTTGGAGAATCTCATAATCAGAGATGTTAGATTATCCCAGTGTTATAAAACAGCATGCCGAATACTATTCCATTTAGGAAAAAATGTGTGTACACATACCTCTATATATGTATTATGTATGTATAAAATATATTATCTGATAGGTAATACATATGTGTGTTTGCGTATGCATGGAATTATATCTACTACACATATTATCTCCGTCTACATCAATAATGGCTATCTCTTGGTACTAGGAATTCAGGTGATTTTTTTTACTTTCTCCTCTATACTATCTACATTGTTTCTATTTTTTTTTTTTTTTACAAAGCATGTTATCATACGAAGCAACAAATCTGTTTTGAGAATTCTCAGTTGTATCAAGCTCAACAATCCTATACAGAGAACTAAAATATGATCTATATTTAGTGAAATAAAAAAGTTTAGCAGATAGCACAAGTCTAAAGTGGTTATTTGTGATGTTTGCCCTGGGGCATATTATGTCAAAATAATGAAAAGTGAAACATTAAACCAAATTTTAAAATCTATACCAGGACACTACTTGACTTTTGTTTCCCTTAATTGAGACACTCAACTGGCCAAACATTTTAGAGTTAAATAACAATAACAATAAAAATAAACATCTACAGAATGACCAGGATGTGCCTGGCACTCTTCTAATTTATTGCATTCTCTCCATAGCCCTACAACATAGATACTACACTGATCCCCATTATACAGAAGACGTAGAGAAGTTACATCAAACTGAAATGCAGGGAATTTAACATGGAAACTAAAAAGTCTAAAAAGGGGCAGAGGTAGGAGTCAGATTCAGGCAGTCTGATGCCAGAGTCTGTGCTCCTAAGTGTAGTACTTTACTGCTGAATCCTGTTACTGATTTGCAAAATCCTGAGAAGAAAGGGCATGGAAGATAATTTCCTTTTTTACTGAAAATAAATCCAATATGAGTCCATTACAGTAAGCATATAAATACATATATAATAAATAATAAAAGCACATTGTTTCTGGAAAGGCAAAGGCAGCCCACTTCAGGCGATTGCATCATAGTCCATTGTATTCAGCTGTGTTGACAGTGGAACATCTGTATACTCTAATATGAATGATTGCGGGAAAGTACGTTAATTATCTAATCATATTGTAGAATTTTAAAGATTTGACACATACTGTATTAGTCAGCATTTGCTGGATAACAAATCACCCCCAAGCTCAATAGGTGTCCAATGATCATTTCTTCTCATGCTTATGGGTCTTTAGGATAACCACAGGCTGGCTGATTTCAGCCAGGCTTAGCTGGACAGTTCTGTACCAAACTGCAGATGAGGCTGTACTTGGCTCCCCCACTGCAGGCTTGCTGCCTCATGTGTTCATTATGGGGCTCAGATGGAAGAGGTCACAGCTACCTGGGGAAAACTCTCTGTCTTTTGTTTTTGTTTTTGTTTTGAGACAGGGTTTCACTCTGTTGCTCAGGCTGGAGTGCAGTAGCGCAATCTCAGCTCACTGCAACCTCCCCTTCCTGGGTTCAAGCGATTCTCATGCCTCAGCCTCCCGAGTAGCTGGGACTGCAAGCATGCACCACCACACCTGGCTAATTTTTTGTCTTTTTAGTAGAGATGGGATTTTGCCATGTTGGCCAGGCTGGTCTCGAACTCCTGGCTTCAAGTGACCCACCAGCCTTGGCCTCTCAAAGTGCTGGGATTACAGGTGAGCCACTGCACCCAGCCAAAAACTCTCTTCTTATAGCCATGGCAGAAGCTCGGGAAACAGGCTCAATTGCACAAGCATGTCTCAAGCTTATGTCATCTTTGTTAATATGCCATTGGCCAATGTCAATCACCTGGTCCAGCCCAACAGCAATGGAGTATGGATTTCCCTTTATTCTGCCTCTAATGAGAAGGGAGGGAAGTGCATACTTGTGAGATAATCCAACTACCCCAGTGACTAAATCCTACTGTAACCACTTCCTCCTTTTTTTCCACTAAGGAATTCATCATGGGCTTACCGTAATACAGTACAGTGCCTGCCTCTTATTGTCTGCATTCATAAGTTAAGAAGTGGGTTATTTCCATGGTTATAGATGATGGCTCAGTATTTTCCTGAGTCAGGTGATAATGATGGATTTGGCAGTTTAAAACCTAGTTTAAGGAGGCATTTCTGTTCCTCTGGTGAAGTGACTCTATCCAGGTTTTGGAAAAACATATCCAGCTTTCACAGTCTGGACACTTATGAAACTGAACAGTAGTTATTCTGGCAGGGTGTGGCAGACAGTCTCAGGAAACCAAGAACCGGGATTGGGTGCTTACCTGGTGTTACTGAGCGAACGACCACTGGCTTTTCACTCCCTGCCACAAAACCAAATCCCAGCACTGGGTCCCTTCTCATCTCCACCTTCCGAGGAGCCGGAGGGATGATTTGGCAGCTCTCTAACCGAGGGTCGTCAAAAGGGATTGCCTGTGTCATGTGACTGTGGAGAAAGCACATACAAGAGAAACAAGGCATCAATGTATGTCTTAGGCATTGGCCTGGCAATCATATTCTCTTTAATTTCAAAACCTATTTTTTGTTAGAGAGTGAGAAAGATCTGGGGAGACCCATAGTCATGCTTCTTTCATGGCTCACTTGGGCCACTTTTGCTTCAGGCTTTTGCATTGGCTGTTCCTCCAACCCGGAAAGCCTGTCCTGCAGATATGCATATGGCCCAGCCTCACCTCACTCAAGCTTGTGCTCACATATGACCTTGAAGAGGACTGTCCTGGCCATACATTTTAAAAATGCAACCCCGCTCCCCAACACGCCTGATCCCCTTTACGCCCTTCTACTTCTTTTTTCCCCACAGCACTAATCATGTGCTAACGTGCCGTAGAATGCAGTTGGCTCTTGAACAATACAGGTTTGAGCTGCACAGGTCCACTTATACATAGATTTTCTTCCTCCTCTGCCACCCCTGAGACAGCAAGACCATCCCCTGTTCTTCCTTCCCCTTCTTAACTTACTCAATGTGAAGACGATGAGGATGGAGACCTTTATGATGATCTACTTCTACTTAATGATTAATACATGTATTTTCTCTTCCTTACGGCTTTCTTAATAACATTTTGTTTTCTCTAACTTTATTGTAAGAATACAGTATATGAGTATAATGCATATAACATACAAAATATGTGTTAATCAACTGTTATGTTATCGGTAAGACTTCTGGTCAACAGTATGCGATCAGTAATTGAGTTTTGAGGGCATCCAAAGTGATATGTGGATTTTTGACTGCATGTGGGGTTGGTGCCCCAAGCCCCATGTTGTTCAAGGGTCAACTGTATACTTAATTTTATAGTTATTTTTGTTGTTTTGCTCTATACACTAGAACAAACACTCTATGAGGGCAAGGAACTTGGTTTTATTCACTGATTTATCTCAGGTTGCTAGAAGAGTATCTGGCACATAGTATATTCTCATTAATACTTGGATTAATAAGTAGAGAAAAAGATTTCTTCGTGAAAAGCTATTTAGTTATAACTGATATGCTGAGAAATAACCTCAGAGGGTTTTAGACATTTAGAAGGTAATACCTATGGCTTCTGGCCCCAGCAAAATTGAAGTGGATTATTTTGGTGGTGACACACCATCCTGTTTCCAAATACATCTCCATTTCCAAAGAAGCTGAGAACTTAGCTCTTGGCATTTGTTCTCCGGGAAGATTTTCAAGTGGTTCAAATGAATCTTTTCATTAACACCTAAACTTCAGAAGTCTTATCAATAATCCCAACTTGAAATTTGTATAGCATTCAAAAATTTTCAAAATACTTCCACAAATATCTAATTTGATAAACAAATTGAGAATGAGAGGGCAGAACTGGTATTATTTTGTGGATTTTACCAATAAGAAAACTGAGATCAAAATACTAGTTTATTGTCACTAAGAGCCCATGGCTCGTATGCCAGAGGGTTGGGTCAAAGATTCACTCCCATGACTCTTAATGAAGTCTTCACTCATGCACATTGTTCAAGGCAGCCTTCTTTTGGGGAAAAGTTATTAGTCTGAATAATAGAAATCTCCTTAATGTAATGTAAGCTAAGATTATTTCAATGACACGGGTTTAATTCAAATTTCTCTCTATATAATCTTCTTCAATAAGTAAAAGAAGATCATTTAAAAATATCTTGGAAGATGCTACTCTATATGCCACCTGGACAACATATTGTTCAATGTAATAAAGATAGCAAAGAAGGAATCCTGTTGTCTTTCTGTGTAATTAATAAGAATGAGGTAAGATCAATGAAAACCTCCTAAGATCTGTCCTTTAGGTATATATCACTATCTAGGAAAACAAACATTTAAAATCCATTTTAAATAGAAAGGAAGTGCCTTTTCGACTTAGCTTCTCGGGAGGTGGAACGGTAGGAAAAAGAGAAGTGTTAGTTGAGAACTAACATGTTGTGCACCATGTGCTAACACTCATCTGTTACCTTATTTCATTCTTAAAATTCCTCTATGATGGAGGCAGTTTTACCCTACTCATTCCTTCTTTGCAAATGCCAAGATAGGAAAAATAACTTGGCCAAGGTCACGCTCTTCTCAGGTGTAAGCCAGGTGCAATCCATACCAGGTCTTCTGATTTGAAGTGTGGGGCACATTAGATAATTTGCAGAAACAGTGCAAAATGAAAATGTGGAGCCTTTCATTCAAACATGACTAATTTCAAGACAGCAGAACATTAAACCCAGTCCAGGGTCCTGTGTCACTGCTTGGGTCACACATCCATGATGCTGGCCCCGGTAGTGTGCTATCCCCAGTGTCCTACCACCATTCTATTAATAGAAAAGTCCAGGCTGAGATTGGTGGCATTATAGGGTAGGTTCAGGTGTTTTTCTGGACCCATAGATTAGACACGGCTACCATGATATGGTATATGCTTGAGATGATGAAGAGAGGTGGGCAGAACTCAGGTGAGCAGGAGATCAGATGGAGAGGCCTGGATGTCAGAGGACAGAATTCTAGACCCTGAGTGAGCCAGCAAAACCAATGCAGAGTGAGCCCCAGTGACCAGGGTAGGAGCCTCAGACAAGGCCCCAGGCTGGGAGGCACTAAGACACAGGGAAGAAGTGAGGAGGCCAGGGCTAGAACCCAGGACACTAGTAGGACCTCTGATACTCCCACAGTGGGCCCCAAAGGGTGGGAACTTGACCTTCAGACACTGATCCCTCCTGGACCTGAAACAGGCATGGCTGGGTATGCCTGTGGGAGAATGGGGCCACCTAGGCATGGTGGACACTTTGGTTCTCTGGTCTCCTCTGTAAGAAAGCACCATCTTAGAGTAAGACATTTTTGAGTCACATTTGAAAACAATTCTGTCCTTTTATCTCCAGATGAAAGAAGGGATGGAAAGAAGAAAGGAAGGGAGGGAGGAAGGAAGAATGAAAGGGAGAGAGGGAAGAAGGAAAATTTACATTTTTGGAAACTGGCCCTGAATTCTGTGTCTTCACCATTTTCCACAGCAGACATAAAATTGAGGAAGGTAAAGCTTGCTGAAGCTGGGTGACTTGCTAATGGTCACGTGTGTTTTAGAAACGAGGTTGGCGCAACTCTTGATTCCAAGCATAGAGAGGCACTGAGGAAGGTTTTTCCTTCTGCTATTGCTAGCTCTGTGAAAAGCTTAAGGCAGTGATTCCCAAACTTTGCTGCACATTAGAATCACTCAGGGAGCATTTCAAAACTCCTAATGCCCGGGTTACACTCCAGACCAACGGCATCAGAATATCTGGGATGCAAACCAGTATCAATTTTAAAAACATCTGCAGGTGATTCCCAAGTCCAGCAAAGTTTGAGAACCACTCTCCTGCCTAGAGAAGGGTGGGTTTTAGTACGCCCTCCAGACAATAGGAAACGAGGACACAAATGATGTCCCTGATTATCTCCTCTAGCAACCATTGTGAATGTATATTAAAATATTTAAAACTTCTGGAGCTTGATTACCCTCTTCCCACCACAGGAACAAGTAATAGTATCTAATGCATCATTCATTCAATAACTATTACGTTATTCTTTTATTGATACCTGACATTTATTAAACATTAATTTCATGCTAAGCATTGTTTGTTCTAAATGCTTTCCATATGTTAGTTCATTTAATTCTCCAAAACAACTCCACAATGCACTCATTTGTTCATTTAGTCAATTTGTAAAACGCCCACTGGATTCTCAGTTCTGGGATTGCACTGGGAAAGAAAGCAGACAAAAAAGAAAGTGTTCACGCTAGTGTTCAGAGACAAAGAAGAAACTAATACATTAGTAAAATAGATGGAAGAGCAAGTCATTATAAACACTAGGGAGAAAAATAAGGCAGGGAGGAAGGATAGAGAGCTGAGTGGGTGGAGTGGGTGGGTGAAGGTGCTGCAATGATCAGCAGGGGTCAGGAAACATTTCGGGGGGAGCACTTCCAACAGAGGGACCATGAAGCATAAAGGTTCTGAGGCATAACGTGCCTGATGTGAGCCTGCCCAGGAACAATCTGAAGGCTAGTGGCGCAGATAAGGATGTGGGGTTGGAGGCAGGGTGGTGAGGAGTAAAGAAGTGGTGGGAAGGAGGGGCACAGATCACATAGGCTCTTGGAAAGACTTTGTCTTTTGTTCTGAGTGGAAAAAGTAGACATGTGATCCAGCTGCCCTGCTGATGACAGGAGAGGGTACTGGTAGAAGCATTTCAGGGGCCGTTACATCAACCCCTGATGGTGGTGCCTTGGACCAGGGTGAGAGCGGCAGAAGCCGCAAAAATTGTTGTGCTTTTAATATATTTGGAGGCCACCCTGATAGACCAGGGGTGGGACTTCTACTCTGGAACCATTTTCCTGCACACGCCAGACATTCCCAGTGAGGATGGACCTATGAGCATGTTGCCTAATGCAAATCTCGTGTCCTGATGTATCCACATTATGAGAGACATTTTTCTCTTCAAGTAGGTGACACTTTCTAGTTTGTACAAGAAACAAATACATGCCCAGGTGCAGTGTGAACATGAGAACTGATATGATCGTTTAGTGAGAGACTTTGGAGCCAGACTGCCTGAATTCAAGTCCTGGCTCCCCTACTTCCTACTGATGTGACCTGCACGAATTACTCCATCACTCTATATTTCAGTTTTCTCATCTGTAAAATGGTGACAATGATAGTAACAAGTTCATAAGATAGTTGTGAAAACTGAATGAATAAACATAAAGCACTCAGCAAAATGTAAGCACATAGTAAGCACTCAAAAAGCATTGGCTGGAATGTTCTCACTTATAAGTGGGAGTTAAATGATGAGAACACATGGACACATAGAGGGGAACAACACATACTGGGGCCTACTTGAGGGTGGCAGGTGGGAGGAGGGAGAGGATCAGGAAAAATAACTAACGGGTACTAGGCTTAATACCTGGGTGATGAAATAGTCTGTGCAACAAACCCTCATGACATAAGTTTTCCTATGTAACAAACCTACACATGTGGCCTTGAACTTAAAATAAAAGTTAAACACAAAGTATTGATTGCTATTTTCATCTCTGGAGATCAATGAATAGAAAGCAGTCCGTTTCAGACATTATGAACACAGTCAGTCTTAAAATATGGAAATAAACTCAGTAACATTTAAAATACTTGCAGCCCAACTTTCTTAGTAAAATGCCTCACAAATCCTACATAAGCTTGGAGGCTTTCAATGTGAAAAATCCTATCAAATGCAATGACACAATAAATACAAATATACATTGATATACACCAGGCAATACTGTACCAGAACACAAAAGAATAAAAGAAGGTAGAAGAAAATCCAGGTGCTCTAGTGACTGGATCACTGTTAATATGTTTTTCTCAACCGTGTTTCTAAACCGTTAAGTGACCATTGAACATAGTGCCGAGGGCAAGCCTGAGTCTTGAGGGAAATAAGAAGCACTGATGATGTTCTATAATTAGGGGCGATACAGGCATACACCCTTTCAACCTCAGACGCTGCCATTCTCTGTGTCAACAGAGTCTTACACTGGCCTGTATTTCTTCATTGCTTTTTCCCCCTACCCAAATAAGGCTGGAAACACAACCAAATGTGTGCTGTGTGGTCACTGCTTGGTCTAGTGTTGTCATCTTTGCTAATGATATTTTGATTATTTTTGTTTTGCTTGCATGTTGAGGATAACCTTCCATTGGCATTCTCATTTTCTTTCGCAACGGGTTGTGTTTTCAGAATAAATTACCCAAAAATAATCAACCCCTGTCTCTTTTCCAGTAAGAATGAATCCCTACTAGCATGTTCCCCATGAAACATCATTTGACCCTCTGTAACAAGGCAAGCAGTTTTTGGCCCTGTACTTGCAACATTCTTTTTTTGAATAAAGATGCTTGAGTCCTTGTTTGATGAGGTGAAAAAGCAACTTTTTTTTTTTTTTTTTTTATCACCTGCATCATGAAGATGTGTCTGTTGTTGCTGATGCTGAGACTAGAAGTATACAATTGATGAGCTATTCAAACCTCCATTCTCCGTCCCCAACCTTCTCTAAAAACACACACAGATAGGCCAGGAGTCTATGACCCGAAAAATACAGAGTATATTAATTGAAATGGAAAATGTGTCTATCAAGATAAAGTGAGCAATCTTCCTACTTCTGACAGATTTCATTTCAAAAGGAATGACAGAAATCCTGCTGCCTAACTCCCCATAACAAAAGGAAAGGGCTTTCCTTGAACTCTTGGAGCCCTTCTTTCTCAGCAGAAATAAAACAGTGATACACCCAATGTGTCACAAATAATTGCTTTGACTAGTAGAAAGCACCCTGTGTGAAAACCTAAAGTCATTCCAGTTTTTGATGCACTCATTAAAGACTGCAAAGTCGTTTTCAAAATATGTGCTGAGTGGAAGGATTCCGGAAGGAAAATCCAAATTCAGAAGCCATTACCTTTGGTGTGGAGGTTAAAGAATCTGGGAAGATAATGGCAGGTAGGCTATCTGGGTAGTTAAGACTGGATCACAAATAGGTGTAACTACTTATGGAGTATAAACATTTTTGTGCCCAAGTTATGCTTGAGGTCATTGTTGGCGTTAGCTTTCAGGGGTGACCAACTATGATTACAGGAGAGGACCAAGCATAAATATATGCTCTTATCTTGGTAGCACTGGTCTATGTCGTAGACTGACTTAGTCTTGATTTGCTTCCTAGGTCATGATTTGCCACTAGATGCCACATTCCTTTCCAGTACCTACCCACTATATACAGTACATGTTTCTCTGCCCCTTGACTCTGCTAACATCCTATCGCCCTAAGCATGTCCCATGATGGAGCCCAGATGTGACGAGTAAAAAATGTTAGTTTGTTTGGGCATCTGTTCTTACTGCCCACCATCATCACAAGAAGGCCCTCTCAAGGTAACGGCTGCCCTTTCAGCCTGTTCTCTATAATGACCAGAGCCTACACCTCAGTGAGAAGCTAAGTGTAGCAGAGCTGCCCAGCCCCCAAGCCTAGATCAGCTACCTGAATAAGGGATAAGACATGATGATGGTTTTATGACACTGAATTTGGGAGATGTTTGTTATGTACCAAAAGCTCATGCATCTAGTCTGCAAATAGTGCTTAAAATAATATTTATTAATAAATACCCTGAAGTTCCACATGTCAAAAGGATTTTCTCCAACAACTTCATTCCCCATGTGATTCATGACTAAGTATGTTACATTGGACAAACACCACAGACACTTCCAAAGGAAACTTCTCCCCTTATTATCCTTGGTGACATGGCAGCCACAGGGACCCCATAGTCTATTCTTCACCATCTTCCCACATCCCTGACTGGATTTGGGCTTGGGCACAGTAGGGCTGCAAAATTCATAAGCCCTGCTGTGGCCTTGGAGGGGGCCTAACATGGAAAACTTTGACCAAAAGTGCTCATCTATGTAAACCAGAGTTCCTCAGAGCAAGAATTTAAGTAGGAAGAATAAAAGAAAGCAAAGTATGGATTGTTAAAGTTCATAGGTTACAACTGAGAGAGGTCATGAGGCATTTTAGAACCCCATGATAGGTTTCGAGTGAGTCAAAATGATGATAATGTGTGTGGTAAAATAATATATTGAAAATATATTTTTTGCTTTGTTCTCATTGGGTTTTTTCCACTCCCAGGTCTAATAAAGTAGACAGGTCTTTTGCAGACTCTTGCTTTAGGGGTGACGCATTTGTCAGGGCTCAAAGCAAAAGTTGACTGCTTATAACTCTTTCCTACTTTTGTTTCCTGAAAGTCTGAGCAGCTTGGTTCAGGAAGCAAGGGTAGAAGACCCCTGAGAGGCGGCAGCAACTTCAGGAGAAACAGCTTGGTGGGATGCCTGGCAAGGCACCACGACTTAGGTCTGAGCCTAAGAAACGGCAATCAGTGAACTTCAGGGAATCACACAGATTTGAATCAGAGTATCTTAGGAGCACGTAATGTGGGTTGAAACCATAAAGCCCTGGTCAAATTTCTTCTCTGTGTAAGATTCCCAGAATTCCCAGAAATTGTGAATATTCAACATGATTACATTTGAATTGCTAACCAGCAGGAATGTAATACGATCACACAAGTGAATTTAGGAATAAGATTTATATGTGCTACACAAGAAAAAAGAAACCATCTTTGTCGGAACGAAGACGGGAGTTGGAAGAGAAGTTACTAAACTTGGAGAGAGATCACTCTGTGGAGCAATGTCAGGATAGAAGATCCAGGAACCCTCTCTAATCAGGACCCTAAACCTTCTCTGCATCTGGAACTACTGCCTCCTGCTGCCGCTTCCCCTAAGGCTAGGCAGCTCAGCCACTCTACATTTTCATTCTCATATGTACATGGGATTCCATCTCTCTTATGATATACATATTTTTGCACTCAACTCCCATTTTTGAGCAAGCCTCTGTCCCTTGGGATCAAAAGAGCCAAACCAAATCCCTTCACTAGAAATAAGTTAAATTTTCTATGAACACACATAACTGCACATCATATATTTTCAGCTCACATAACATGGTGAATTGCACACTTTTTGCCTTCATGAATATGCATACTGGGGTTCAGAAGAATTTAACCTTCACTAATCAATTCCACAGGCCACTGTCAGTCAATTCCCACAACATTGTCAGGAGCATTTAAAGATTTAGAACTGTTTAATCAAGCTTGGAAACTTACATAGTACTTGAAAAGCCAAGAGAATCCAGAACAATTAAATTTAAAATCACAAAATGTTTAGAAGAATCTTGTTGGATAATTTTAGGAGGCTTTGAAATAAATGAGGCTTCTTTTTAATGGGTAGACTAAATGTGATAATTTTAGTTTTCTCCAAATTAATTTACAAATTTAATGCCATCCAATAAAGATATTTCAATAGTCCTTTTTAAAAAAATTCAACAATGAGAATTCTAAATTTTACATAATGCTATAAAAGAACACTCTAAACAAGAAAAATGCTATGGTTGTCTAGCCCTACAAGATACCAGAACTTATTATGAAACGACAATTCTTAGAATCCTATGATACTGGCACCAAATATAGCAAAATGTACAACAATGGAGTAGTAGCTTTGACTAGAACAAAACGAGGCTTCCAGGGTAATTGAAGTACTTTAGCATATCAACAGTGTGGTTGTTTTTGAAACAAAATGATTAAAATAAAGTAGAGCGGCTATGAAAATCTTTTGTCTGACAAAGGGGTTGTTGGTTAGCTGGTGACAATGAACTAAAAGATTTGTCTTTTCAGGGTAAAGAAGACACAGCAAAGAGTGAAAGCAACTTAGTTTGTCAAAATAAACTTGGATTGTGGTCTGAATGTAGGGAAACAGATGTTTAGACATAACAACAGTTATGCGATTGTTTTATTGAAAATTATGCAAATATGCATAGATAAAAACTGCAGTCTTTGAAAACTTGAAAATGGATTTGTCTAACCTGTTTAAAAATCTTCCAAATGAAGCATTTCAGTGGATTGTGAACTCACTTGTTAAGTGTGATAAAAAGGCAATATCTTCCATTTGGTTTGTAAGTACAGCTGACAGACATCAAAGAAGATGGAAACTTTCCAGACGAATGTCAACAAAATCTCTTGCATAGATGAGATTGAAAAATGGTATTTCATGATCTAGTAAGCAAGTTGGTGCCCTACTTTGTCCATTTGCCTCTTCTTATGTTTCTGCAGTTCTTTTTTTCCTCCAATAACAATGATTAAAACCAAATAAAGAAATAAGCTGAACATGCAACCAGACCTTCACATTTTTACTCAACGAAATGTTAAACCCAGATGTTCAAAAATAAATCAGCATCCTTGATCACTTTATCATTTAAAATACTGATTTTCAATGCAGCAGTGATAGCAAAATATTTAAGTGATTAAAATATATATTTTACCTTCAACACCTCATTTTAACATCTTCTTAACGTATATTTTATATTCTCCATAATATGTTATTTATAGTGTAGCAGGACTAGCGGCAGACAAAACTCCTCAGACACCAAGTTAAAGAAGGAAGGGGTTTATTTGGCTGCGGGGCATCGGCAAGACTCTTGTCTCAAGAGCGGAGCTCTCCGAGTAAGCAATTCCTGTCCCTTTTAAAGGCTCACAACTCTAAGGTGGCGCGAGTGAGAGGGTTGTGATTGATTGAGCAAGCAGGGGATTACGTGACTGGGGGCTGCATGCACTGGTAATTAGATGGGAACAAAACAAGATAGGGATTTTCACAGTGCATTTCTATACAATGTCTGTAATCTATAGATAACATAACCGATTAGGTCAGGGGTCGATCTTTAACTACCAGGCCCAGGGTGCAGCGCCGGGCTGTCTACCTGTGGATTTCATTTCTGCCTTTTGGTTTTTACTTCTTTCTTCGGAGGCAGAAATTGGGCATAAGATGATATGAGGGGTGGTCTCCTCCCTTAATAGTAGTACATATATATAAACTATGAATACATTAATACACATTTTGGGCAGTACATGTTCAAAACTTATTTTAGTGACAGGACTACAAAAGTAAAAAAATGTAAGGATTTCTGTTCTGTATGATCCAGAGAGTTCCTAACTTCCGGTGTGAGCCCAAAAGGTGTTTTACATATTCAAACGTGATGGACAGAATCATTGATATCACAAAGCTCACCACAGCCCTTGAAAAGTCCCACTCTCACATTCAGAAATATTCAGTGGCATTTTTAGAAACCTAAAAATGAAGTTAGATTGGAAATGTAACCACCCCAAACCTTTCTAAGGTGTCAATATCCATTGCTTACAGAGAACATAATTATTGCATGGCTGGGCAGACTTTTTCTTCTTAACTGATTACTTATATGTTTTCTTACCTGGAGAAAAACGCATTTTTGAACAAAAGGCTTGATAACAATGAGCAAAGTCTTTATCGATCATGTTAAAATCATCATTTTAGGTCTGAGAGTTTGTCTCTATCAAATTGAATTCTATCCATATTTTAGGGCAGTAGTTGAGGAGGAGGATTGAAGACACAGCAGGTCTCCTCCCCATCCTAAGGGGCTGTTGTATGTCCTCCCAGTCCGTGTGTATTCTTTGAAAATTTACATTATAGTTTTATACTTGGAAAGTGAAAAGAACCCCATGGTTTTGGTAAGTACAAACTACAAGAATATGTGTTACAGAAATTGTGATCTAAGACACATGTCAAACACGAATTAATTTTGACAAAAGAGATATTTTTGGAGAGTTGATTGGCCACACTTTGTAAATTTCACAATTCTATAATCTTTACATAAAGAATTTTTAAGAAGTGATTACATAATAAAGGCTCACTTTGATAACTAAAAACTTCTGATGGAAGTTAAAAGGGGCTGGTAAGGAAATCACAGAATCAAAGGTTTGAGTTAACAGTTGTTTTAATTAAGAACTCGCGATCTCTTGATCTTTTCTGCATTGAAATTGTTATTTCTAGCCCTTACCTAAATAATTCAGGTTCCTTAGACTGTCCAACTTTACACATCTTTTCTGTTTTGGGTTTTGCTTGTGTTTCTCTTGTTCTGAGCCTTGTACATGTGAACTGAATCTCACCTCCCTGCCCTCAACCCCACCAGCAGCATTGCTGCCCTGAGAGCTTCATCCTTATGATTGCATCACATGGGACTTTGGCAAATGCCTGAGGGTTACAGTTCAAAGGACCATGAGGTTTATATGTCTAGACTAATACATTTTTCCAGTCATGCTTTCCACTTCAGAAAATGAGATGCAATAAATCAAAGATCTATTAGGGCTTGTACAAATTGACGTCCAAGATAGGTTCCATTAATTCATGGTCAAATTTATCCTTCAAGGACTCAGTTCTATTTGTCAATACCACTACTGAAAACCATTTCCACAATTAGTCTTTTATCAACAGCCAGTTCATCCACCCAGAGAGATTTTTGTCATCATTAAAGACGATAAATTTAGAGCTGGCAAAATGTTTATTGACTGTGCTTTGTTAATGTAATTGTAGTATCTGAAAGGGCAAGATGTTTGTCAGTTTCCCTAAAGCTCCAAAATCCCTACAGTTAGGCTGGTAATCAATTCTGTTAATTGAGTTCAGTTTAATGTGTTTAAGAGATGACTTTTATGTTAATGATGCTCTAATGTGTCAGAGGCAATAATAATCAAGTCACACCCATGGGTTGATAGAGATGCTGAACAGAGCTGGTAGCTCTCAACCTTCCCTCCTACCACCAACCCCAGATAGGCATTGCTCCCAAGGAACACTGAAGCTTAGATTGAGACTTACCAGTGATTATAAATTAAAAAGACAAGTAATAGAGACAATAAATACCCTGAATTATATGCTCTGTTTGGTATTATAATAATCAGTGTAAACAGTATGCTATCCACATGAGTGTAAGTTACTGTGAATTCAATTCTAGAGATGCTACAGGACACTTTGAATACCCTTATCAAAATCTGTTCCTGGAGAATAAATGGTATAACCACATTGGAAAACTATGTAGCAGAAAGCTAAAGTTTGTATTCTCAACCCCGACTTCTGAGCTACTGGGTAGGATCCAGGGGTAGGGATCTTCAGATCATGTCAATGGTCTTTCCTGGACACTTGGAGATAGTCTTGTGATTTCAAGAGTGCACTCCTGCTAGAAGCTAAAGGTGTTTATAAGCAAGGTCAACCTCAAGAGAAAGTGGGCTGGGAGGAAACCAGAGGACTTAGTTGTTCAGACCCATTCAAGCAGGGAAGGTTTTCTATTTCAGCAGGGAGAAGAGAATAGTCACTGAGAGTAAAATGATCACTATCTTCCAAGATTATGAATTTCCCATTACCTGTATTCATTTCAAAATAAAAATATGAAAATAATTAAAGAAACACAATGATTTTGATGCTATTTGCTTAATGGCATCCCTGATATCAATTTTGATGCTGTTTGCTTAAAAGTATTTCATTTTCCAGGCTCAATTTATCTAAATTGAGTTTGCCTTTTGTCATACTAAGAGAACTCAAAGAAAACTTTTACTTCATTTTATGTTGTTAGATTCATTTGGATAAGCTCACAATAGCTCAAATTTTCAGAGGCCATACATGCTTAATAGCATAGTAAAATTTTTAAAGAGCTCAATTATTTTCCAGAATAATTAACATGTGTCAGCAGTATCCATTTTACTAGATGCAGATTTCTTATGATCATAATTGATGTTTAACAAAATTTGGAGCATGGGCATTTTTAATGACATATGTTTAGCAATTTTATGGGTATCTAATTAACTTGTCATAGTAGTATTCATTTAATTCCATTTAAAGGCTGAAAACTACTTTCAACCTTTATTAGTCTGACTTATTCTCTGGGCCACACAAGCCATGGGGGAAACAAATCAATGACCCAGGATAAAACTCTGGGAGATTTTTCCCCATCCATCTTCACTTTTGAAAAAAGGGCATTATAGCTCTTTATGCCTTTCTGTCTTCCTCACAAGGAAGACATTCAATTCTCTTCAATAATTGACGTTCATGTTATCTAGCCTTTCAGTTGGATTTGTTTAATCAGGCACTGTGCTAGGCCCTGGAGAAAAGAACCATTACCTTAACAGTAGCAGCTGCTGCTAACATTTCCTGAGTTTGCCAAGAGCTACTCTCAATTATTTATATGTATTACCACATTCATTTTCACAATGAACCTATGAGATGGGTGTTATTCTTACAGTCATTTACAGTTGAGGAACAGATTAGTAAAGTAACTGGACTTTGGACAGTTAGTCAGAATCAGTGAAGGGAGTCCCCACTGAACCATTACATTATGGAACACACATTCTCTAAAATAAACTAATAAATAGTGCAATGGAATAGAAATAGTCACAAACTAAAGCATGAGGGCAATTCAAATCTCAGGGAAAGAATAAACTATTGTTTAAAATGGGGTTAACTAAATACAGTATCTATATAGAAAGTCAATAAGCTAGATTTGCACACATACCATACACAAGGTTTCCTATATGTATTAGGTGTAAAACATTTAACCTATGAAAGCACTAGAAGAAAATACTACTAAATAATACCTTTAGAGTCTAGGAGTAGGAAGGACATTTCTAAGCATGATGTGAAACCCAGAAGCTACAAAGGAAAAGACGAACAGGTTCAATCACACAGTAATTTAAAATATCAAAAGCATAAGCAAAGTTACAAGGCAAATGACACATTGGAAGGGAATATTTGCAACATATGAAACAGACAAATACATAATATACACAATAAAGAACTTGTAGAATTCAAAAAGAAAAGGCAACTCAATTAAAAAAAATGAAGTGCATGACCAGGCACATAGATAAAAATAATACAAATGGCCAATAAAGTTCTGAATGACACTCATTCTCGTTAATAAATGCAAAGTAAAAATTCTGATATAGCATTTCCCTTCCCTAGAATTTGAAGTATAAGTTTGTGCAACCTGTTTCTGAAGGGCTATCATAAGTTTTTGAAATTAAAATGCATATATTATGTGTCTTAGCAAACTCATTTCTAGGCCTAAATTGTGTAAGATAACTGGATAGAGCCATGTGCCTTAGGTTGTGTACTGCAGCACTTCACTGGAAAAAAATAGAAACATGAGACTGAGGGAATATTCTTAGAAATTAAACAATTTCATACTCAATTCAGTAAAAAGCCTGAATGATAAAATTTTTAAAAATCTTCCAGAAAGTTGAATAAAAAGACAAAGTCTCAGAAATATGAGAGAAAAGAAAACATTTATAGGTGATCAATTCAAAAGATCCAATACACAATTGATAGGAATTTCTAAAATAGAAAACAGAGAACAATAAGGAGAAAGGAATTATTTTTTAAAAAGAATCTGAAAAGTCCCTGATCCGAATGGTCTGAAAACAGCCTGAGAGCTTGACAATAAAAATGTCTTCACACCTGGAAGCATCACAATGGAAGTTTAATATACCAAAGATAAATAAATTATCCTTAAAACAGTAGAGAGAAAAGATACATTCAGGATAAATGAATGAGAATAGATCATTATTTGACTGTGGGACCTGGAGACCCAAAGGCAATGTAGCTTACCTTGAAGCTACTGTGGAAAAATCATTTTCAATCTAGATTTCTAGGTTAAGTGAGGGGTCAGAATAAAGACATTTCCAGACACACAAAAATTTAGAACGCTTACTTCCCACACATCTTTTTAAAGCAAGTGATCTGAAGATGTGCTCTAACAAAATCAAGAGATAGAAAGGCATGGGATTAAGGAAACAATGGATCCAACACGGGAGGAGAAGGAAGCAAAGTCAAGGATGCCAGTCTTGAACGAGGCCTAGGAAGTCATCAACCCAGGTTAGAGTGGGAGGAAGAATTGAGGAGAAAGGTGCTTGGGAAAGAAGGTGGTTCCAGAGATTTGACTCTATTTTTGAGAAGGGCAAAGCATTTTTAACACAGGACATGCAAGGGAGAAAATGAAAAACTGTCAGAGACTGCTAGAAAAATAACAAAAACCCCTTTTCAATAGTGGCAATATAACCAGCAATAATTAGCTATATGGTGAATAATATTTCCTTAGTACTAAAAATAAAAACCCTCCAGTGAGTTTAAAAATTTTAAATAAACCTATAAATAAGGCACAAAAGACACCGTAATGGTTATGGAACAATTGTGAATGTTTTCAACCATTGTATTATTAAAGACAAACTATGGAAGACAAAAGGTGGAAAAAGAAAGGATAAGGAGAAGTAAGCAAGAAGGGTGCGAGAATTATATTTTCATCTCACTAAGTGGAATTACTAATATCAGGACATGCTGTTTATAGTAGAAAGAAAAAGAAAGAAATGTATAATTTATCATTTAAAATTACGAAGTTAACTGGCAGTTACAGAATTACACTGGAGAAAGAGAAGTGTGTAGGGGCAGAAAGGTAATGATACCTTTCCTCACCCATCATAAGGGTCATGGCTGACATTCCTATAACCAAAGATAGGTTAATAAGAGAAAAACATAAATGTATTTAGTCAACATTTTACATTACATGGGAACCTTCATTAATGAAGACCCAAAGACCCAGGGAATACTGTCTATTTTTATGCTTAGGTTCGACAAAGAATAGAGTCATGTAGCAATGTGATTAGACAAAAGGGTATGATCTAATGGTAATAGACTAAGGGAAAAACCCAGCAAGGCCTGTCTGTCCAGATATTTCTTGACCTCTCTCTGTAGCTTTCCTTCCTTTGGGGTATGGGGCAGGAATCCTCCAAAATGAAGGTCTTCAAGGGAGAAGAGAGACAGTGACCTTTCTAGGTTTTATGGCTTGCATTGTGGGAGATGGGTTCTGGTTCCTATGACCTGTCTTGAAGAAGAGGAAATCTGGTTTATATGACTCTCTTTGGGGCAGAAAGAGAGGCAGGACACAGAAGGGCAGGAGAAAGTCAGAAAGACCTTGCTTCTGAGGTCCTTCCAATCTTCTTTAGTTCAAAGTACTTAGCATGTCAAGGCACCATACTTTGGAGTATCAAGTCCTGAGCCTCAACAAGTGCAAGAAAGAGGTAGGGTACAGTGCAGCTGAGCTAGCCCTTATTTTGCAGAGTAAGTAATCAGTAGATAAGGCCTAAAATTGGTAAGCCTAGAAATACAAAATTAAGCACGTTATTTAGATCAAGGGTTGGCAAACTTCTTCTGTAAAGGGCCCAGATAGACTTTGCAGTTCATCTGGTCTTGATCACAATGACTTAACTCTGCCATTGTAGCACAAAAGCAGACACAGATAATGTATAAATAATGAGCATGGTGGATGTTCTCATAAAACTTTATTTATAAAAACAGGCAGAGGGCCAGATTTGGCCTGTGAGCCATAGTTTGCTTACCCCAGATGTAGATATACAGTTGACTCTTGAACAGCATGAGTTTGAACTGCATAGGTCCACATATACATGGATTTTCTTCCACCTCTGCCACTCCTGAAAAGCAAAGCCAACCCCTCCTCTTCTTCCTCCTCCTCAGCCTGCTCAGCATGAAGATGATGAGGATGAAGAACTCTATGGTGACTCATTTCCATTTAATTAAGAGTAAATATATTTTCTCTTCCTTACAATGTTCTTAATAACATTTTCTCTTCTCTAGCTAACTTTATTGTAAGAACACAGTATATAATATATATCATAAACAAAATTTGTGCTAATCAACTGTTTCTGTTATTGCTAAGGCTTCTGGTCAACAGTAGGTTATTAGTATTTAAGTTTTGGAGGAAGTCAAAAGTTATATACAAATATTTGACTGTTTTGGGGGTCAGCCCTCCAAACCCCTGCACTGTTCAAGGGTCAACTGTATATGCGAAATCATCACATTTATAAAAATGATAGAGCATGATTTTCCAAAGTATCATTAGGGAAATATTAAAGGTTAATACTTAAACTTCCTTCTTCATTTGACTTTTAGGAGGAATCTTCTCTCTTTTCAGAGTCATGTCAAGAGCACAAGTGCTTCATGTTGGTGGTCTTTTCCCAACATTTAGGGTGGGAAAGGCCAGTGGATGAAATGCACCTAAATTGGAGCTTTACTCCAGTATTTGTCCTGGTGAATCACTGATAGAGGCAGCCTTGGCACTTTTAGAATGGAATACTCGTAGATTCTGAACTCCTTGAAGGTTGTTTAATATTCATCTCTTTATTTTCAGTCTCTGACAGTGTATGACATATAGTTGTGCAAAGAATACTTAGTAAATAAGGATATAATTTAGACAAGCTTACTTATTTAATTTTTAAGGTTCAATTCAACAATACTTCATAGGGTGTCACAAAGAATCTCAGAGATGCTATTCCCCACCTTGAATAAATTTTAGAATCATTGTTTTCATATTAAACTTGGTATAGTCAACTTTACTTTGTCTAGTTAGAAGAAATGGAAAGGCAATCAATCAAGACTATGAATGAAGGTGAGAAACTTTCGAAAGTCTTTTTTTCAAGCGTTAAATTTGCATGATGAATAAGAAGGGTTTTTGTACAGGTATTTAAAAAGCTATCCTAAAATCTTTTGAAAATGTTTTAAGGCAAAACTCAAAATGCAATGTTGATAATTAGCATTTTTTAAAGCTTGTGAGCAATATTTATTGACACTGAGGAGGAAATCATATTAAAGTCTCCAGTTATTCTTCAATTCAAGAAATCACCTTCTCTTTTGAAATTTTAAAAAAGAAGGTGTCCACTGGGGACCTAAACTCCTTTGGAAATAAATTGCTTGTTTTTGTTTTTCTTCCACAAACACCAGATGAAAGTTAAAGCAGAGAAATAAACCTTTGCAGTTTCAGTTCATATAAAGCCTCGTCTACACACTGGAGCATAACCACATTTCATCATTTAATTATAGATAGTCTCATATGATAATTATGCAAAGTAGACTTTCATTATGTCTCAAATTGAGACCTGAAAATGTGGATTTGGTAGGTGGAAGGAATCAGTTGATGAATTTCTGCTATGGAGCTTTGCACTGTTAATCACAACAATGAAGTGGGAATGGAGGGTGAGGGAAAGAAAAAAGAAAATGTTCGGTAGAAACATCTGGAAATAAATCAAACTCTCCTTTTCTGAAAAAGGCTGACTTGGAGTGTTATGCCTATAAGTATTATTTTATGGGCATTATAAAATCATGCACAATTAAGGAGCAAATTAAGCATGGAAAGGCCACAATTCACTTTTCATAGGCATGTCTCAGAATGTGTTTAATATGTTGAAAGTGGATGAAAATGGAGGTTCGATAGACAGAGTTTAAGCACTTGTCCTCTGTAGATATCAAATTTAGGTGTTTATAGATAATAATATAATTGCTAATATTTTTAATCTTACCTATGCCACATGAAAAGATAAACCTTTTCTGTTTGTGACTATTATTGCTAAATAGAATGCAACGCTTTCTGTATTCAGTTTTGGATATATAAAAATCTGAGATTGTTCCCACTTGTGAGTAGTTTCTCTCTCCATAGCATTTTCCTTGAATTCTGAGAATTTATTAGTAAGTGATTGAATGAACAGTAGCTTGATCCTCAGATAATGGTATTTCCACTTTCTTGAATATTATCATTAGACAATAGAAGCCACAAGTGAGCCACCTGGTTTTGACCTAAAGGAAAAAAATCAAGCTCAGTATTAGCCTAATTTAAAACAAATTCAATAAAATTGTTTTCAAAGGTTCTAAGACTCAAACCTATCAAATATTAGTGACACTAAAATGCCTGTGTTTATATTATTAAAGTAATTTGACAATATTCAGAAAGTCATCTGAATTATTTCAATGTGTCTTCAGCCAAATATTTGCATAATATCGACTTAGGAAACCCTTTATTCTATAGAAACTGAAGATAAATAGTGATTCCCAAATATTCTTACAGAATTCATAAGAGAATTGGTGTCAGGATGTTTTAAAAGTGTCATATGATTCTCCTTTAAAATGTATGTATGTGTTCGGTTTTCTATTTATTTCACTGGAAAAAAAAGAAAATGTATGTGTGTGCATGTGTCTATATACATACACATTTGAAACAGGCAGAAAAAGAATTTTAAATTAAGAGGCATTTGGAATACACTGATAAGCAACTGATGTTTTAAGCAAATTGACATTCCTTGTGGGCTGGGAGATTTCATCACAAAAGGGATACAGTGAATTGGAAATATATTGGCTTGTCTATATCATGCAAAATCATTTGGATTATTTCTAGGTGGAAAAGAAAGCAAATTGAAATGTGAAATATAGTTGGAAAGGTTCATTGTTTCTGTTGCTATGCTCAAACCTATGATACAGTTGTAAAATACTCCAAAACATTTTATATATCCCACTCTTAAGATTCTTGTCATAGTGTCACCTTTATCGATTTACATAGTGAACATAAAAAACTTTCATTTTCAATTCAGATCTTCACAGACATGGACCAGCCATCCTGGTCAGTAACAGCATCATGATGTGTATTATGTGGTATTTGCTAGATTCTTACCTTAAACCCAAAGGGAGGAAATCCTGGACCCTGCCATTTTGCACTTCATGAAGATTCCTTCATTATTTAATAATTCTCAGGCTGGGCGTGGTGGCTCACGCCTGTAATCCCAGCACTTTGGGAGGCCAAGGCGGGTAGATCACTGGAGGTCAGGGTTCGAAACCAGCCTGGCCAACATGGTGAAACCCCATCTCTACTAAAAATACAAAAAACATTAGCCGGGCATGGTGACACACCCCTGTAATCCCAGCTACTCGGGAGGCTGAGGCAGGAGAATCGTTTGAACCCAGGAGTGGAAGTTGCAGTGAGCTAAGATCGTGTCACTGCATTCCAGCCTGGGAGACAGAGCAAGACTCCGTCTCAAAAACAAATAAACAAACATACAAAAAACCAATTATCTTAATTACTATCTTTTATGCACCATTGAACTCAAATTATAGACATAAGAAGAATTCTACACACCAGGCCAGAATGGTTTTTAAAAATGTGTTAAGTTTGGCAATTCCTCAATAAGTTAAACATAGAGAGATACTATATGACCCAGCAATTCCACTCCTAGGTACTGTATGTACCCAAAATAATTTAAAACAGGTGTTTAAACAAAAAATTGTACATGAATGTTTACAGCAACACTATTCATGAGAACTAAGAGGTAGAAACAACTCAAGTATCTATTAATGGATAAATGGATGAACAAACAGTGAGACACACACACACATACACACACACACACTCTCATAATGGAATATTATTCAGCCATAAAAAGGAGTGAAGTACTGATAACATACTACAACATGAATGACCCTTGAAAATATGTTATTAAGTGAAAGAAGCCAGATACAAAAGGCCACATCTTATAGGATTCCATTTATATGAAACACCCAGAAGAGGCAAATCCATGGAGACAGCAGATTAGTGGTTGGCAGGGGTGGGAAGAGGGGGGATGGGAAATAAATGCTTAATGATTATAAAGTTTCATTTTGGGGTAATGAAAATGTTCTGGAACTAGATAGTGATGATGGCTGCAAAACATTACGAATGTATTAAATGTAACTAGCAGTAAATTTTAGGTTATGTATATTTTACCACAATAAAAAATGCATTAAAGGCTAGGTGCGGTGGCTCATGCCTGTAATCCCAGCACTTTGGGAGGCCTAGGTGGGCGGATTATGAGGTCAGGAGTTCGAGACCAGCCTGGCCAATATGGTGAAACCCCGTCTCTATTAAAAATACAAAAATTAGAGAGGCGTGGTGGTGCACACTTGTAGTCCCAACCTCTTGGGAGGCTGAGGCAGGATAATCGCTTGAACCCACGAGGCAGAGGTTGCAGTGAGCCGAGATTGCGCTACTGCACTCCAACCTGGGTGACAGAGCGAGATTCCGTATCAAAAAAAAAAAAAAAAAAAAAAAAAGCATTAAAATATTTCCCTTTGAGGGGCTAATTTTCTCCCTGAATCTCCCTCATTTTCTTCTATGCCTCTTGGGAGCATTGCCTGGGAGTAAGGATAATCCTTAAAAGAAACGAAAGCTCCCTTGCAAAGTACAATTATCAAATTTCCTGTACCATTATTCACATGATCTTTTCCAAGGATAGGAGTGGGAAAAGGAAGGAGAAGGAAGAGTATAAAGGAAGAGTCTGAGAGAAAGGAAGATCTAATTAATCCCACCTGCTTGAGGAAGATTTTATAATAACGTTTTGGGCAGGTTCTGGGTATAATAAATTCTGTTTGTGATTCTGAGCAGGAGAATCATTGCTGTAGAATTAACTTCTGGCCTCCACACTTTTGTGTATCAATGAGCAAACAAGTGACAGCTAAAGCTTATGTCTGCATGGTCCGCTTAATAATTTCAATAGCTAAATTAAGAATGATCAGTCACTGATCCAGATCAAACCTTGCAGTGGGCAACCAACCATGATGAATGTTAAACTCTGCAATAAATAATAACAGCAAGATGCAAACATCAGATATTAAAGCTGCCACTTTTTTTGAGGACCACTGGGTACTATCTTCTTGGCATTAGATCCATACTTCATGTATTTAAGGACACCAAAGAACAAGCTTTAGGAGTGGCTGAGACTAAAAGTTGACTGTCTTGGAACCAGGTAGTTGGTGGAGGTGCTAAGTGATTGGACATAACTTCCATGTGCATTTTAGCTCTTTTAGTATTTGGCCAAATCCAGCAGTCCACTATTTAATCAACTCTTGGTTCTGGCAACATGGAGGAGTAGAAAGGTCACAGCATGCAGTGTGAAGAGGCTTGGCTTTGCTACTAACTAGCATCTGGCCTTTAGTTTCTATTTCCACAATGCATATTCCTTGAACACTTCTAATGTACAAGGCCAAATAAGCTCTGAATAGGCTCTTCCTGAAGTACAAAGATATGCCAATATTTCAATCTATTTCGAGAGTCTTCTATGTATCAGACACTATACATATATTATTCCTTATTTCATGAAATAGATTTAGAGATATTATTCCCAATTTTCAGCAGACATAGCTGTAGTTCAGAGAACAAAATACTATTCTTTTTTGAAAACATATAATCAATCTAAAATTGTTAATAATATTTAATTTTGTGGTACTAATATCATCAAAATCTTACATGTAGTTTACACTAACAGCACATCTCAAATCAGAATAGACACATTTCCAGTCCTCATGTGACTAGTGACTTCTGTATTGGACAGAGCAAGTCCACAGTGACTTTTGTTGAAATGCAAAGGAAGGTAACATGGAATGATGTGTTTAGGAATAAGTAAGGTATACAGAAGTAGAAGCGAGGGTTATTTTTCGTAAGAGTCTGGGTGACAGGAAAAATGGAGCTTGGGCTGCAGGTGGAATGGGAGATGGGAAATTGAAAATTGATTATGGTCAGGCACAGTGGCTCATGCCTGTAATCCCAGCACTTTGGGAGGCAGGCAGATCAGGAGGTCAGGGGTTCGAGATCAGCCTGGCCAACATGGCGAAACACCATCTCTACTAAAAATACAAAAATTAGCCGGGTGTGGTGGCAGGGGCCTGTAATCCCAGCTACTCATGAGGCTGAGGCAGGAGAATTGCTTGAACCTGGGAGGCGGAGATTGCAGTGAGCTGAGATCATGCCCTGCACTCCAGCCTGGATGACAAAGCAAGACTCTGCCTCAAAAAAAAAAAAAAAAAAAAAAAAAAAAATTGATTATTTGGCCAGGCGCGGTGCTGACGCCTGTAATCCCAGCACTTTGGGAGGCCGAGATGGGCAGATCACTTGAGGTCAGGAGTTCAAGATCAGCCTGGTCAATATGGTGAAACCCCGTGTCTACTAAAATTAGCTGGATATGATGGCTGGCACCGTAATCCCAGCTACTGGGGAAGCTGAAGCAGAACCACTTAACTTGGCAGGCAGAAGTTGCAGTGAACAGAGACAGTGCCACTGCACTCCAACCTGAGCAACAGAGCGAGACTCTGTCTCAAAAAGAATTAAATTAAAAATAAAAATGAAAACAAAGAAACCCAATTCACTCTACATACTTTAGAATGTTTCTCCTGAGAATAATGACCTTATCTTACATAATAGTAGTACACTTATCCCACTCTAGAAGTTTCTAATACTACTTTGCCGTATAGGGCATACTAAAATTTCCTTCATTTTCCTGAAATGAAACCCCTCACCTTTGATTCAGAATTATTTGAACCATGCACACAGCATTTAGTGTCTCTTTAGTCAATTAATTAAACAGTCCTCTGACTTTTTGTTTTCAAATATTGACAAAACAGAAGTCCATTTGTCCCATTGTTGGTGGGACCTAACTTGGGTTAAGGTGGCTTCTTCCAAGTCTCTACTGTAAAGGGACTTTTTTTTTTCTCCTTTGTAAGTCATAATCTGTGGCCTAGGGCTTCTAAACCTTGTGACTATCTAGTTCCTCAACAGTCTTCATCTGATAGTTTTAGCTATTGATGGTCGTTTTCTAAATTAACTACACTGGTGATTGCAATAGAACCCATAGTTGTTTTGTATGTGTGAAGAAGTCTGCCTTAAGAAGCCGTCAATAATGGACAGCTGAGGAGATATTAGATGTTACCAGGACTGAAAATGCCAGCTTCATCACCATTTGTAAAGCCATAAAACAGTGAAATCACACTCTCATCTAGTGAATCCAGTGCATCGCTCTAAACACTATGTTTAAAAAACGAGTAAACCAAATTTATTTAGAGACGAGCCAGAAGGCTGGACCGGTTTTGGCCCGAGTGCCCAAGCAGGGCACAGGTGAGCTTTAAAATCCGGGTAGGTTCAAGGGGCTTCGAGGAACGCTAATCCCTTCATGTAAGATAATCAATTTCCGAACTTCGGTTTCCTCTTTGTTCAATGGCAGGAATTCCTCCAGAGTTCCCAGGACGTTGCCCGGGTCGCCAGCAAAGTGGAGCCCCGGGTCCTGCTCCTTAGGGCCGAGGGGATACAGACCCTCCTTTGGAACGTGTGAGGCAGGAACTCGATTTGGCAGCTTCTGGGTGGTCCTCGCACCCTCAAGCCTGGACGCCCACTTTCTGAGGTTCAGGCCCCACCGGTTGTTCCCTAGGGGAAGAGTCAACAGCGCCCTGCCCCCAGCCATTCCCAAGCCCAGGGGATTCTGGTGCGAAAGACACAGGTAAATGCAGGTGGAAACCCTAGTTAACTTGGAGACAGCTGGGCCCGGGTGAGGCTCTCACGAGGTCGCCGGAAGCGGAAGAGATGGCAACCTGCCGGACCGCCGCCAGGGCGTCGGGGAGCGGCTCAGGGTCCTGGACAGGGCTGGGGGCGGAGCCTGGCCGGGGGCGGGGCCGCCAGGTGCGAGGCTTTACCAGCGCTGAGGCTCGGCCGGCGCGGTTAGGCCTGGCTTGCGCTGGAGCGTGGTTTTGATTATGAGGGTCATAAGATGGGAACGCTCCCGGCACGTAGAAATATCCCGCTGTGGGTGAAAGTTCCCGAAGACCTGAAAGATCCAGAAGTGTTCCAGGTCCAGACGCGGCTGCTGGAAGCCATGTTCGGTGAGTGTGCCCAGTACTGGCGAGGCTGCCCCGGCCCGGGCGTCTCAGCCGGCCCGGGGCTCTCATCCCTTTCCCCCCACAGGCAAAATATTCTTATCCTTGAGAAGTTTACATGGTGAGGGTTGATAAATGTATTCATGATTTTAATACACTTTAGAATACTGTAAGTCATGGAATTGGAGAATTCTTGCCCTGGAAGGGATTTGAGTAGTCAGAATGTAAACTCTTGACAGATGAGCATATAGAACATAGTGACAAATAGCAGATTAGTAATAGAGGTGGTGGCAGATCCCAGGGTCAAAGACATAATGAAGATTCAGAGAAATGAGGGTGCCACAGGGTTCTGGAATCCAAGAAAAGCTTGATTGAGGAGGGAGCATAGGAAATCAATCTTAAAGGATTAGTTGGATGGTGGGAGAGGGAAGGCAGGGGAGTTGCAAGCAAAGGCATAGAAGGAAGAGCACGGAGTTACTTTTGCAACCGGAAGGTAGTAAGAATCCAGTTAAAAAGGCAGCAGATGCTGTCAGTGTTTTGTGCACGCCCGTATTCCCAGAATCCCTTTATTGTTTCACTACATGCTGCCTTCTGGGGCTTTCACTCCCAACAGCCAGCACCTGTATCTTTTGGTTGGCTGACAGCACTGGGCTGCTTTGCCTGTGTGCACAGAGAGCTGGAAAAAATTTACAATGAAAAGAAAGGAGCCTGTAGGAGTATAAGGGGGTGGAATGACTCCAGTTTCTTGTCCTTAGAGATGGAGACCTTCATTGTGAAGTGTGACCTTCATTGTCCATAGTGCTTCCCTTCAGGGCTGAGCAGAAGTCCTCTTCATGGGATTTTCTGGATGTTGCACCCTTGCTCAGTCTCCTTCCCTTCCCTGTCCTACCTCCCTCCTCCAATAGGGGAGTTTGCCTGCGAAATTTCCTAATAAATCACTCTGCCAGAAATCCTCATCTCAGGTTCTGCCTCTGGAGATGCAACCTGAGACAAGGGTGATATCATGGAGCTTTGGAAGATAGGATGTGAAGCACATTCTGAATTTAATAGGGGAAGCCATGAAAGTTTTTAAGCCTTGGAAAATGAATTTGCTGGTGACATGGATGGACTGAAGAAAACTGGAAGACTATTTTCATCAGGCAGTTGTTGTTATTTACATTTTCTGTCTCAGAAAGGAACCAATGCAAGGAGAAAGCAACCATCTTCAGGGATCAACTTTAATATCTGCATGTCTGAGTGAAGGGCATATAGTGAAATCATTGCAATTCATGATCATAGCATTGTACAATTAGATGTAAGAAGATAATTCATTAATTCTTGCATGCATGCATTTAATATTTTTGATAACCTATTATGTGCCAGGCATTGTTCTAAGCACGGCAGAGACAGCAGACAAGCATACACACATCCCTGCGCTCATGGGAACTTACATTCTAGTGAGACATAAAATATGGAGATCAAATATATACCAAGTCGGAGGCTAATAAGAAGTATGGAGGAAAATAACACAGGAAATTAATAAAGAAGTGTCAGATGGCAGGGTGGGAGGTGGAGGCAGGAAAGGCCTCATGAGAAAATGGCATTTGAGCAAGAATCTGAAGGAGGAGAGGGAGTGAATCATGGATACCTGAGAGAAGGGCATTCTTGGCAGAGGGAACTGCAAATGCAAAGGACTCAGGCTGCAGGGTGCCTGGCATGTTCAAGGAATCACAAGCAGGCAGTGGGCGGGAGGAGGACGAGCCAAGGGAGAGTAGCAGGATATGAGGACAGAGAGACAGGCTTCACGGGGCCTGGTAAGACATTTTATTTATTCAAACACTCTTCAAGTACCTACTGGATACCACTCAGGTAGAATTTATTTGCTTAAAATTAATAAACAGATTATAAATGATTCTTGGTCATTAGTTTAAGCAAAGTTTCTTCTTGACTATTTTTCAAGCACTAGTATATATTGCTATATGAATCTTAAAGTAATTATGTTATACTTTTCAGATATATTTTTCAGTTCTAAAATCTCAATTTGAAAAATAATTTCTAGCTCTCTACTGAGATTGCTTATCTTTTCATTTATTACACATATATTTTCTTTTAGGTCATTGAGGATGGTTATGCTCATCTGCACCTGGTCTCTATTGATTATCTTCTCTTGAGAATGGTTAGTGTCATTTTTCTGTTTCTTTATATGCCAAGTGATTTTGGATTATATCCTGGACGTTGTGCTGTTATATTGTGGAGTTTCAGAGAAACCTAACAGAATTTTAATCATCTAACTTGGTTGGACTCAAACTGCATACTGTCTTTTAGGCATTAGCTAAAATTTCAGTTTGGTTTTCTTACCTTTAGCTAGACTGCCTCTAGCTTGCTTGCACATGTGTGGTTCAGGAGTTAGCTGGAGATTTGAGCAGAGTTTATACAGTAGTCCACACTTACTTGCAGTTTTGCTTTCCACAGTTTCAGTTATCTGTGGTGAACTGCAGCCCAAAAATATTAAATGTAAAATTCCAGAAATGAACTATGCATAGGTTTTAACCTGTACACCATTCTAAGTAGCCTAATGAAATCCTGTGTCATCCCGCTCTGTCCCTCCCAATAAGTGAATCATCCCTTTTTCCAGTGTATTCACACTATATATACTACACACCCATTAGTCATTGACATTGTCTGCTCCTGACATCCTATGGTCAATGGTGTCATGGCTCAATAATCCAGGAGCATCAGAGGCAGGTGATCCTACTTTTGATGTAGCATAAGGAGATCAATAGTAGCCTAAAGCTATGTCACAATGTCTATATCACTCACCTAAATTCACCTCACCACGTAGGCATTTTATCATCTCACATCATCACAAGAAGGGTGAGTCATTTTGAGAGCGAGAAAGACACCACATTCACATAATTTTATTATAGTATGTGGTTATAAATGGTCTATTCATTATTAGTTATTGTTAATCTTCCTGTGCCTAATTTTTAAATTAAACTTTATCATGGGTACAGGAAAAACATTGAATATATAGGGTTTCAGTACTATCTGTGGTTTCAGGCATCAACTGGGGGATGTTGGCGTGTTGCAGATAAGGGGAGACTACTGTACAGAGAATGAAAGGTACATCTTCTTTGGCTTTCTCGTTACTGGGATTTCTCTATTTTCCAGCAGGACTGGTTGCCCCAAACTCTGCCCCCTTGTTTTTCGGGCCAGAAAAACTATAGGTTTTCTATTAGAGTTTTAGCCACTGGACATAGGGCCAACTGTGACATGCCTTAGACTAAAAGCCATAAAAACTTACCTCTTGTCACTGCTTTCTTCCAAGTGTCAACTCCCCTCTTGAATCTAACTGCTTTTGTTCATTTTTCAATGCCTTGTGGTATTTAAATATTTTTTATTTTGTCCAGAGTTTATAGTTGCTTTATGCAAGATCAGTCTGGTAGGAGCTTCTTTGGCCATACTCGAAGTGGAAATTCATTTTTATTTTTAAACAAATCTGTAATCTGAACTTTTAACCTATTCCAATAGCTTTCCTTCTAATAGAGTAAAGTTTTATTTTCCAAAGACATTTTATCCCTTAGTTTTAACATCTTCTTTCCTTTCAACCTCATCATTTTCTGAAGCTGTGACAAAGTCTTTTCAGTTTTCTTTTGTTTATTGGCAATATCTTTGGACGGTAATAAAGCAGTCATGAAGCAAACTGGATTCAACTTTCTGTCCAGGAAGAATTCAGAAAAGGTAGTAACTCAATAATCAGCTTCTGATGAATCAAGAAATTGATTTTTGTCTAAAAAAACTAAGGATTAAAAAAATGAAAAGTATTATTACATTACAATGGAGATAGAAAGCTAAACATCTGCTAGCAAGCTGAACAGAGCATGCCCAGTCTAGTCCCTGACTCATGATCCCTGCACATGGGCTCCACTGGGGGACCACAAGGATTTAGAGACAAGCTCAGAAAGAGATTGTCCCGGAAGCTGAAATTACTCAAAACAATACATAATGGATCTACTGAAGTAACTCTCCTTAGTAGATGGCTTTGAAATGTGTCCCTGATGATGAGGCTAGAGTCTGCAGTCTAATCCAATTAAGAAAACTAAGATGTTCTCAAGGGCTATAAGCTACTCAGTTGAATTGTAAGAAGTCTTAGACAATAGTTGTATTATAAAATTGGGAGAGTAGTCTGAAGGGTGTCTAGAAAAAGTAGAACAGAAAAAACAGATTTTGATAATTCATTTAGTGCTATCAAACAGCAACATTTTATCTATTACAGAGCTAGATATATTTTTTCACTGAAGTCAGGTTTTAGTGT
The DNA here is from genome assembly GCF_008728515.1 of Papio anubis. NCBI lineage: Eukaryota > Metazoa > Chordata > Mammalia > Primates > Cercopithecidae > Papio > Papio anubis. The sequence continues at coordinate 133,120,120 of NC_044996.1, forward strand.
TAGGGTGGTAGTTATTCCAGGCATTTCTATACCTTGGATGAAATGTTCTCCATGACTATCCAATTTATTTTCTTTTGACTCAATGTTCTTTAAACAGTTTCTTTTTTTTTCCCCCGTCTACTACTTCAACTTTCCTGATACCTGGATAGAAGACAGGAATATTCATTCCTTCGGAAAGTTACATTTTCCATTGTGAATGCATAAAATCTAATTTGGCATCCTAAACTCTTTTGTGCAGTAAGGTGACACACACATGCATACATAGACCCAGATATACATATATATCATGCATTCTCAATAGGGACAGTATTGCTTCAATAAGGATGAAAATTGTTTTTTGGAGGGGCAAAAATTTTATTTCTATATGTAAAGCACAGACATACCTACAGTATGCAGTATATTTGTGATATTAAAATGTTAGGGAGTGCAGTTAGTAGAAAATACTTAAAAAGGCTTCTTTTGCTGGTGGTATAGATAATAAAAAAAGGTTCAAAAACTAACAAGCACAAACACACTATACAGTATGTATGTATATCTCAGAATACAAGTTAGGTGTGGACATTTATAATTATACAATAGACACAGATTTTCTATATATTTACATCCATTTAGGGTTTTATGTGAGTCTGTCAGTTCAATATCATGATCACCTCAAAAAGCTGTGCCCCAACTTAGAGCTGATAATCACCCACTGTAGACAGTGGATAAAAAACATAAAACTAGTCACCAAGGCACATCCTGGAAAGATCTCACTGCAATCTGATCTTACTGGCAACACCAAACAGTGAGCAGTCCTACTCTCTGCTGCCACTGCAGCTAGATTGGGACCTCCCAGGCATAATCCTCTGACCCAGTGCTGTGGACTGAATTGTGACCCCTACAATTCCTATGTTGAAGCCCTAACTCCAAATATGATATTTGGAGATGGGGCCTTTGGGCCATAATAAGGTTTAGATGAGGTCAAGAGGGTAAGGCCCTCATGATGAGATTAGTGCCCTTATAAGAGGAGACACCAGAGAGCTTGCTGTCTCTGTCTACCAAGAGGACACAGCAAGAAGGCAGCTATCTGCAAGCCCAAAAGCGGGCCTTCACCTAGAACTGACTGTGCTGGCACACTAATCACAGACTGCTAGCCTCCAGAACTGTGAGAAAATGTCTATTGTTTAAGCCACCCAATCGATGGTATTTTGTTATGGCAGCCCAAGTTGACTAAGACCCCAATAATACCCCAACAAGTAGGCATGTGAGTGTTGCATGCAGCCTCTAAAGTGGACAGATGTAGAACTTTCTTTTCAATGACCCTGAAACTCTTGCATCTACTCCAGCTTGCCAGCCATCCCAGGACTAACTTATGTTCAGGCACATTTCTTTTGGTTCCCCAGCTTTCAAGCCCTGCCTTCTTGGGTGCCTTCCTCCATTGCTTATCAGTTATGGCCTCTTGTCCTAAGCCCTTGCTCCCCTCCTAGTTACTCTCTTAGGTTGCACTGGGTTTACATGACTAATAACCCACTCTTCCTCGCCCTTCCTATCACCTTAGATTTAGCCAAGCTTGCTGGCTTCAGCCTCCCCACACACACTCATCTCTTTGCCCACACTGCCCTCTTCTTGAGGCATATCTCTTCCATCATCTTTATCTCAAAAAATCCTACAGACTACCCACACCCAATTCAAATGAAGCCTCTGCCCAAAAGCCTTCCTAAGCCTCACTCTAGAAATAGCATCTCCCCACTCCATAATCCCCCCTCACTTTCTTCCTACTTCTTCCATTGCATGTATCATATTTTGATCAATGATCATTGCCCGCATAAGGATCTTCTCTTGTCTACTGGACTGTAGCCTTCTCCAGGAGGGAAGGTTCTTTTGGTGATTTATTTTAGAAATCCAGAGCACCTAATGCAATGGTTGGAATTAATAAACAGCTGTAGATTAAAACTAAAGTATCATCTCTCCTCAGTAACTAATAAACATTTACTGAGCCCCCACTATATATGAGGCTTTTGCTTCTGTGGGGTGATGGAAAAGACATAATTCTTTTTCTCAAGGGCCTTAGAATTCAGGTCCATGAATTTGCAGTGTAACAGCAATCAGAGCCTTAATTTGACAACTATCATGGAATTCAGGCATTCCTGATCCCTCCAAGACCTCTGGCCAGTCCAGGTGACCAGCGCAGTTCATTAAACTGTCCTCAGAGTGAATATCTACTCCTACACCTTTCCCTACTGCAGACAGAAAATGGATAAAAAAAGGTGAATACTCTACCCTCAATGATCTCTGTTTCCTTTTTTGTTTATAAACAATGTGCTAAAGATAATTTCTAAGCCTTTAATGACACTCATAGCAGTGGATTACCATGGGGTATGGAAAGAGCCCCATCCAAGTACCCCAGGATCCCATCAGGAAGGTGCCCTCTGAGCAATAACATCCACTTTATCTTACCATTACTATTAGCCTGCCTTCTGCAACCCTGAGAAAAGATTTGTTTTTCTTGCTTGAATTGTCACAGAAGAGTGCCTGAGGGTACTGTCTTGAAAGAAAAGACTGGCAGATTTCTTGTTTCACAAATGGAGCCTGCAAGCCTTAAGCAGCTGAGGATGTGGTATGATATAAACATAAATTTCCCTGGATAGATGACTGCCTCCTGTGTCCTCACAGACCCAGACATATCTCAGAGATCTGCATTAATGTGGGCTCTGTTCAGAATTTTTTAAGTGTTTCCTCTCCAACTTCAGCATGATCAATTAGAAGTCTGGATTAAACCTCTTTTTCTTATTTTAGTTTCATTAAAAATGTTTTGGGTCCAACTTGAAGTCAAAGTCTTTATTTTTATTAGAGAAGAGCATCTAACGATAGCCCATTTTAACTCTGAACTTGGCTGTAAGAAGGTGAATGTTTTTTCTTTTATATACAAAGAGCTTTGGTGATCAGAAGTCAAGGGGTTTGGGTTCTACTGACATCCATCAGATGAGATTTTGGAACACATCATGAAGCCCTTACCCTGGGGTCAATCCTTCCTGGAATTGTATACAAAGTTGGATATGTAGACATGGTTATGCATTGTGTTAGTTTCCCATTGCTGCTATGACAAATTACCATGAGCTTAGTGACTTAACACAGATTTATCAGAAGTCTGAAATGGGTCTTACTAGGCTAAAATCAGGGTGTTGGCAAGGGCTGGTTCCTTTCTGAAGGCCCTAGGGGGAGTCTGTTTCCTTGTGTTCTCCAGCTTCTAGAGGCTGCCCACATTCCTTGGCTCATGGGCCCCTTTCATCTTCAAAGCCAGCAATGGCCCATCAAGTCTTTCTCACCTCATATCACTCTGACTCTTCTGCTTCCCTCTTGCACATTTAAGGACCCTTGTGATTACATTGAATCTATGTAGATGATTCAAGATGATCTCCCTATTTTAAGGTCAGTTGATAAGAAACCTCAATTCTGTCTGCAATCTGAACTACCGTTTGCTATGTAATATAACATTTCACAGATTTGGGGCATTAGGGTGTAGACATCTTTGGAGGGCTATCATTCTGCCTACAATATGCATCTTCCTGGGGGAATGGGCAACTAACTGTCAACAGATTCTCAAAGGGAAATTGAAGAACCACTGAATTCAATGCTAAAATGTTCCTTGAAGCTCTAACATGGCTTGATTCTAAGAATGTTAGTGACCTGCTATGTACTCCAAGGCAAAGGATTTGGGCTCATCCACCTGGGCCTCAATTTTATTAGGACGGAGCAACAGCAAAGGTCATAGGAGAAATAAGATGTGGTTCTGAAAAACAAAAAGTAGGTCTTTACTTATCAATGTGAATTTACTACTTTTTTTTTTATGATCTACTTAACAGATGAGGAAAACAAGAGGATAGTTGACTTCATAGATTCATGAAAAGACTGATAACTGTGATGTTCAGGATAAAGTACACTTTTTATTTCTTTTATTAATAACATTCAAATAATCATGTACATCAAGGAGGTTCTCTATGAATGGCATCACTTAAGGGACCTCCTTGATCTGTCATTTCCAGCAGATGGCCAAGGGACTGGCAGTCCCTCTCCTGAAATAAGGGCTTCTTTTAACGAGTTAATGGAAGGGGAAGACTGATACAAAAGCTGTCAGGAAGGGAGACTAGTCTTCATAGATGTTCTTATTTAATGAGCAACGTCAGGAGATAGAGTGTCAGAGGAGAAGCCTGATTTTCAATATGGTACTTTATTGGGTTGAAGATGTTTATAAATCCCAGCCCTGAAATTTACATCTACCTTTAAATGTGTATTTAAAATACTCCGGGCTGGGCACAGTGCTCATGCCCATGATCCCAACACTTTGGGAGGCTGAGGTGGGATGATCACTTGAGCCTAGAAATTCAAGACCAGCCTGGGCAGCATGGAGAAATTCTGTCTCTACAAAAAATACAAAAATTAATCAGGCGTGGTGACATGTGCCTGTGGTCCCAGCTGCTGGGGAGGCTGAAGTGGGAGGATCGCTTGAGTCTGGGAGGTGGAGGTTGCAGTGTGCCGAGATCATGCCACTACACTCCACCCTGGGCGACAAAGTGAGACCTTGTTTCAAAAAATAGAAAATTAAAAAAAAAAGGCCCCACCATGCTAAAGATTCCATTGAGTTTAGTCTGATCCTTCCCTCTCCACACATGTCTAACAGAATATTCTCATTCTCTAACATAGCACTTATAAATGGGTTATATCCATTGATATTTACCATGTTGGGAATTAAAACTGAGAAAAAATTTTAAATACTTACTAATTCATTAAAATAACAAGAATAGGTCGGGTGTGGTGGCTCACGCCTGTAATCCCAGCACTTTAGGAGGCTGAGGTGGGTGAATCACTTGAGGTCAGGAGTTCAAGACCAGCCTGGCCAACATGGTGAAACCCATCTCTACTAAAAATACAAAAATTAGGTGGGTATGGCGGCACATGCCTGTAATCCCAGCTACTCAGGAGGCTGAGGCAGGAGAATTGCTTGAAGCTGGGAGGCAGAAGTTGAAGTGAGCTGAGACCATGCCACTGCACTCCAGCCTGGGTGACAGCATGAGACTGTCTCAAAAAAATAAAAAAAACCCTCATTATATTTTAACACAAACAACATATTTATAAAATATATGTTCCAAAACAAATAATTTAGAAGAGTGGCACTGCTTTACATTAAAAAAAAGTCTTCAATGTCTGGCTCAATAGAAGATAGCTGGATTTTCATATCTGCTTCTGCATTCAGTCTTTTGTGAGATCACACAGCCAGAAAACACTGTTGTGTACTTGTGACAGAATGTGAGTGAAAAGGACAACTAACATCTTTGCATTGTGAAAAGAGTTTTGACGTTCTGGATCTCCTGAATGGATCTTCAGTATTCCCAGAGGTCCCTGGATCACACTTTGAGAATCACTGCTCTAGTATGTTTCTCAACCAGGGAGTTAGTACTATATGGACCCCTGTTAAATGACAAACTTATAAACTCCAGAGAATATGTATTGGGACTGGAGTCAGGGAAAAAGTGTCTTGAAAAGTGAAATTTTCCTCCATATCACCACTGTAAATGAATTTAGTCTTTAAGAAGCAATCACAGTTTTGGGGACTTGGTCTCTGAGGCAGTCTCTGGCATGCTGGTCTACCCTCTTCGCTCTAAGATTCCTTCTACATAGGTCTGGTCTACTTTTTTATCCTTCATTTTGTTCTGAGAGTTTTCAAACTAGAAGAGTTTTTGAGCAGCTATTAACCAGTGAACTAAGAATAAAAGTCAAATTTCCTTTTTAAGTCCTTTTTAATAAGTAAGACAGGCAGAGCTCTGTTATGCTTTAAAGGTACAAAGCCAAAGCACTTGATCAGTGTTCCCTTTGAAAATTTCTTGGACTTGCCCCTCAATTACATTAAGAACTATTGGGGCTCAGGATACATCAACTCAAAAAATGACTATAGGAGATCAGAATACGTCACACTTAAATATACTTCTTTAGCATATTTAGAATTCTGAAAAACTGCAGACATAGGAGTTGCTATGATGAAACTGTCCTTTAGTAAAAAGAAATTTACATCTATAAAGGAAATCTACATTAGTCAAAGTATCTGTATCAGAAAGAGGGCTGCTCAGAGACAAGTTTTATTACCTGAGAGACTTTTTATTTGTATAACAAGACAACCTTCATTCACCACACATTTCTTCCTCTCACCTGCCCATGACTTGATGCCACCTCCCCAGAGAAGCCCCAAGCCACTATTCCTTTCTGTAGCTCAGGATGCTATATAAGCTTCAATTACCGGGCTCTTCTTAGACTCTCATATTTTGTGGGATTCCTGTGCATATGTACATAATTACCTTTTTTTTTCTCCTATTAATCTGTCTTATGTCAATTTAGTTCATAGTATAGTCAAAGAATGTAGAAGGTGGAGGGAAGCCATTTTTCCCTCCCCTACTGCATGTAATGGGTAGAAGCCAGAAATGCTGCTTAGCATCCTACAGTGCATAAGCTAGACACCCCCATAACAAAAAGCATCTGGCTTCAAATGTCAATAGAGCCATGGTTGAGAAACTCTGCTATTAAAAAATGATTTTATTTTTAATTTTAATCTTACAACTTTAGCATGTCTTTTTCTAAAGGCAGCATTTATTTTGCTTTCTTAAAAAGATACTTAATCATTTCCCCTTTAATTATGCATTTTCAGGAATTTTTAGAACCCTAACATGATTACCTTAATACATTTATACAGCATAAGCTCTGGACTTAAAAATGGTTGAGTGAATTATAAGCATAGTTCAGTGTAAGTCACAGGAAAGCAGCGTCTTACAGTTATCTGGGAAGCAATGGGTTAATTTAAGCTTTGAAAAGTTAAAAGTAAACCAAATAGAGTTTGTTATTGCAGGCATAATCAGAGGCCTTAAATGTCTAGAACATACTGCAAACCTCCAAAAGGGGTATATAATGCAGGGCATTTTAAAAACAGGGACTCCTTTCTTTAGGAAACCTTTGGGTAGGAGTATTTTGAATAATAACACTTGGAGAAACTGTCTTTTTAAGGGAAGGCAAATCGCTTGAGAAATATGCTAAGTGAAAACCCAATTAATCTTATGCTTTCCTTTTCTGTTTAATTTAGGAAAAAATCTTTGTTTAAAAGAAATAGAAATAAAATTACTATTATTTTATACTGATGTTCACTGCTGACCACATAAAATGACCTTTTTTGAAGCAAATGAAAGCTTCAGTGACCCCATGTTTAACAGAATGTAGCTTTAGAGCTGGGAAATTTTCAGTCAAGTGAACAATAGTAATTAGGATACTCCTTTTCAAAGTCTTCCAAATCCAAGAATATTTATCATATCATTTAACTGTAGACACAATCATTCAGAGGGGGATGAGTCAAGAATAGATGCTTTGCTGGAAGGGGAAGAAAGAGGAGGCCACAAGCCTCTAATTGAGCACTCCAGAAAAGCCAGAACATGGCCTGATTATTGCCAATTACAGAGTAGAATTAAAATTTATCATCTACAATTATGGGACAGAATTACTGTTCTGAGCTGTAAGCTCCAATTACTAAGACATAGTTAATCAAGATAGAAAGCCTGAAATGGCTCCTAGGAGAAAGGGGAAACAGGCAGGAAGAGGGAGGGGAAACTGCACCCTTTGTTTAGCTCCCATTAAGCCATTGTTGTGTTGCAGGTCTTGTAAATTCACAGTTAACAAAAAAGTACTCAGAGTCCATACTTCATTTAGTGTGACAAATGTTTAAAAAAAATTTTTTTAAACTGCTGCCATAGCAACACCTAACTGCAAATACCATAATATGTTTTATATGTGAGTTAATAATAATTTTATTGTTGTGATCATTTGTGTAGCTTTCATTTAATTATTTCACAGGCATGCCTGACTGAAGAGTAAATTATTCATTGTGGGAGAAAAGAGCTCAGTAGTTTAATAAATTCCATTCAGGCTTAAAGATTAGATAGAGAATCTTACCTCAAAGTTTAGGTTTCGATGTAGATTACTTAGAGACATTTAAAAATGAAAATAACATTTATTTTTATTTATGGTAATCCCCTTTTATGCACTGTTTCGCTTTCTGAGGTTTCAGTTACCTGAGGTTAACTAAGTTCTGGAAATATTAAGTGGGAAATTCCAGAAAATAGACAATTCCTAAATTTTAAATTACTTGCTATTCTGAGTAGCATGATGATCTCTTACAATGTTTCTGCTCTATCCCGCTCTGGAGAACTATCCTTTTGTCCTGCAAATCCACCCTGTATACACTCCCTGCCCCTTAATCACTTAGTGGCCTTCTCAGTTACCAAACTGAAAAAATATAGTATCCATGGGGTTCAGTAGTATCCTTGGTTCCAGGCATCCACTAGGGGTCTTGCAACACAACCCTTGCGAATAAAGGGGGACTACTGTACTGAGATAACAGTACTTCTCTGTTTGGTATTGTGGTGTTAAAAAATAAATACATGTGGCCTGGCATGGTGGCTCATGCCTTTAGTCCCAGCACTTTGGAAGGCTCAGGTGGGTGGATCACGAGGTCAGGAGTTTGAGACTAGCCTGGCCAACATGGTGAAACCCCATCTCTACTAAAAATACAAAAATTAGCCATGTGTGGTGGTGGGTGCTTGTAGTCCCAGCTGCTCAGGAGGCTGAGGCAGGAAAATTGCTTCAGCCCAGGAGGCAGAGGTTGCAGTGAGCCGAGATCGCGCCATTGCACTCCAGCCTGGGCAACAGAGCAAGACTCTGTCTCAGAAAAAATAAAATAAAATAAAATAAATACATGTAAAGTTTAGAGAGTGGAGTTCTATCTTTTCAGGGAGATTAGGAACTGGATGCTGCCCTGAGGCACTGGCAATGCAGGGGAAAGGGCAAAGGAATTACAGGAGATGCCTTGGGCTATAATTCTAGCCTTGCTTCAGGCAAGTGGCTTCACTTCCCAGCAACTGTTGGGTAATTGACATGTACTAAAATACAATATCAACATAAAAGTGCTTGACCAACTACAAAGTTATTCAATTAATGAAGAATATAAGGCTAACACTCAAACAGAGGGTAATGAAAGTCATTTAAATTTACTTGGTGCATAGTGTGTTCCACATTCGAGCTCTTTTAAGACACCTTCTGATTTGAACCCAAGGCAGCTGGAAGGGGGAACAAAACCACAGAACTACATAGGAGGTGCTAGATTTAGGAACCTGGCAGTCCTGTCACACTAATGCTATAGCAGGTACTGCTGTAGATACACTAAAATGCTAGTTCCTGAACTGAAGACATTTACCTCCAGATTGAACCACTTAAAGCAATCTCTAAAATTTCTCAGGTTTAAGCACTTTTACTAGTGCTCAGCTCTTTCCACTGATACCTCTTTTGTTTTTAAACTAAATTTCTGTGTAACTAGAATGAAAGAAAACATATTTGAATTAAATTATGTGTTATTCTATAAGCACAAACTCTTAGTAAAAGTTAACAGTAACAAACAGAAAACGGAAACAGAGTGTGGTTTTTAAAACTATTTTTTCTAAATTTCCAGATGAAGTTTTTACAGACCTTGAATAGTGGGTAAAAAATATTGATCTCCTATTGATATAGGTGAATAAAATAATTCCCATTTTGCTGATTGATAACCTGAGCCATAGAGAAGAGAAGAAATTAAAGCCTAAGAAGAGAAAAAAATCTGAACTCTGGGTTTCCTGACTTTCAGCTTAAAAGCATTTTAATATTAATTACAACTTTGTATTAGCATAATTTCTAATACTGACATTTTATTTATCAAAATTTTTATTTGAAGTTTTCTGAAATTTCACTCTCTAGTAGCTTAGAAATTTGAAAATTAGATGTTGTCTTCATCTGCTTTATGTTGCTATAACAGAATACCACAGACTGGGTAACTTATAATGAACAGAAATTTATTTGACTCATGGTTCTAGAGGCTGAGAAGTCCAAGAGCATGGTATCAGCATCTGAAAGGGGCCATCATGCTGAGTCATCCATGGTAAAAGGCCCAAGAGTGAGCTAGGAGGAGAAGGCAGAACTCACTTTTATAGCAATCTACTCTAGTAATTAAAAACCCACTCCCAAATGACATTAATCTACTCATGAGGGCAGAGTTCTCATGGCCTAATCACCTCTTAACAGTCCTACCTCTTAATACCATCACAATGGCAGTTAAATTTCAACATGTTTTGGAAGGAAGATTCAAACCATAGCTGATGTGATTTTTGTTGTTGTTGTTGTTGTTGTTGTTTTTAAATTTATTTATTATTATTATACTTTAAGTTGTAGGGTACATGTGCA